>NC_048311.1:26895636-27195636 GCF_013100865.1 Trachemys scripta elegans
CCCCCACACTCCCCAGCCCTCTGCCCTGACCCCTGAACTCCCCCCCACATCCAGCCTTCTGCCCTGCACCCCACACACACCCAGCCCTCTGCCCTGACCCCTGAACACCCACACACCGCCAGCCCTCTGCCCTGACCCCTGAACACCCCCCCAGGTCTGGGGTCCCGGCTGCCAGCCCCTTGCCAGCTGGCGTCCCAGCCGCAGGCCCCACTCAGCCCGCTGCCGGCCTAGGTGAACAGAACCCCAGGCTGGCAGCGAGCTGAGCATGTTGGTGGGATAAGATCAGCATTTTAAATGAAGCTTCTTAAACATTTTGAAAACCTTGTTTACTTTACATACAACAATAGTTTAGTTATAATATAGACTTATAGAGAGAGACCTTCTAAAAAACGTTAAAATGTATCACCAGCACGCAAAGCCTTAAATTAAAGTGAATAAATGAAGACTCAGCACACCACTTCTGAACGGTTGCCTACCCCTGGTCTAAGGGAATTGCTTGTATGACTTCTGGTTAGCCAGTGTGGTAAAACCGAAGTCCTCTCTGTTTGGCTGGTTTGGTGTGCTTTAATAATAAAGGACACCCAGCTTTGGGCTGTGACTGTCCTGCTCTAAGCAATTTGTCCTGAATGGATACTTTCAGCTGTGTCCCGCCAGAGGCAGCATCGTTACAGTAATCAATTCTGACTTTTATGCCTTATTGCTTGTAATCACTGAAAAGTCTATCTTTCTGTAGTTAATGAACTTGTTCTCTTGTTTTATCTGAACTAGTGTGTGTTTGGATTGACGTGTTTGAAACCTCCACTTGCATATTTTCTATCAATGAGATGACTGACTTTCTATGAGCTTGTACTGCACAGAAGGAAAGAGCTGGGCAGTACAAGATGCACATTTCTGGACAACAAGTTTGGGACAGGGAATTTGCTAGTGTCGCTCTGCAACATAATTCTAGCCAGCCCCTACTGAAGCAGTTATATCATTCATCTGGGAGTTATTTTGCATGCTAGAGGCAGTATATGAACAGGCCAGGAGTGGTTGTTCTCACAGAAAAGCAGTGGGAAAGGCACCCATGTTGGAGGGTTGAGCAGACACGGCTGTTCAACTCTCCAGACTGTGCTCTGGGGAATGGCACAATTACATAGGAATTTCACGAGGACACTGGAGCTAACATGCACTATCGTTGGGGCCACCATGAGAACAGTTCTGTATATGTAAACATACATTTAATCCACGCTGCCTAAAAAAGATACAAAAGTTGGGTCTGATCCTCCAGCTCTTATTCATTATCTTAAGTGGACTATGCCAATGAGTAAGAAACACAGGACTGGACCCATATTTATAGTTTCAAAGACTTAAGAACAAGTCATTTTGTTTTTGCAGTAAGCCTGAATTCAATAAGGCCATTTAAAAGTCACAGCTAACATGTGAAGGGTATTTTTCCATTAAAATAAAAGTGGCTCTGGTTGATTTGATCCAGCTTACTAGTAGAATTTTTGCATTGTAGACCACCACAAAGTGTTCTGAGGTTCAGATCCTCAAGTATTTCATAATTTTTCTGAAAAAAAGGTTTAATATAAACTTCAGTCCAATCTGCTCAGTCCACCACACGCTATCACAGACATTTTCAAAATTAAAATCCTCACTCATCTAACTTCCTCAACAGCAGCAGCTGTAAGAGTTAGTTGGGCTTACCTATCACCGTGATGTTCATCTTATAGCTACTTCTCTTCGCATTGGAGTGACGGTTGCTAGCTTCGCATCTGTATTCTCTCAGATTATTTAATTTAGTTTGTCTGTCCCTGAATTCAGCATATGTATTATTAAATACTGTGATGGTGTGAATAAGTCTGTTTTCTCTGAAGAGCGTATAGTTTATAGGTGGAGTTCCAGACATGGATTGACAGCGTAGGAGTAGGGTCTCCCCTAACACCATCTCCGTGGATGGGCTGGCAACAGAAAGAACTGGCTCCGAGACTGGAGCTAAAAGGAGAAAAAACTGTTATTGAAGAAGTTGTATCAGGGGTAAGTCTAGTACCAGTAGTTAACTAAAGACTGCCATATTAATTTATACATGATATGTAAAACGTATGCTACCTATTTAGCATCCACAGATTGCTTATACTTTTGTTCCAAGGGATAAAGAAAGCTACCCACATTGGCTGCACGGGTGTATTGCTAGCAGACAACTTGATTTCCCTATGGTGCAGTCCTCTATGACTCAGGGCTGGTCCACACTAACCGCCCACTTCGAACTAAGATACGCAACTTCAGCTACGTGACTAACGTAGCTGAAGTCGAAGTATCTTAGTTCGAACTTACCGCAGGTCCACACACGGCAGGCAGGCTCCCCCGTCAACTCCGCATACTCCTCTAACGGAGCAGGAGTATCGACGTCGACGGCGAGCACTTCCGGGATCAATTTATCGCATCTAGACAAGACGCGATAAATCGATCCCAGAAGATCGATTGCTTACCTCCGGACCCGGAGTTAAGTATAGACGTACCCCAAGATAACTTCTGCCTCCTACTGCGATCTGGGAAGATTGCTGGGAGGGGGTGGGGCAGAGGGGAGCTAAATCAAAGGAGAAGCTGATGGAGTTTCAGATAAAAACTGGTGACTGAAAAGGTGTGCAAAGTATGTCCAGCTACTGAGAAAGGTAACATGAGGTAGGATAGAGGGGAAGGTCATTGGGAAAGGGATGCAGCAAACCTTTGAAGGGAGTGACAGGGCATGGAAATGGGAAGACATGCTAATTTCCTTCTTCACTTATGGCTGGCCCTGGAAAAAGCGAACCAGTTTGCATCAGTACAGAACTCGTTCTGTATGTCTAGAGCAGGGGTGGGCAAACTTTTTGGCCCGAGGGCCACATCTGGGTATGGAAATTGTATGGCGGGCCATGAATGCTCACAAAATTGGGGGTTGGGATGTGGACTCCACTGGGGGTGCGGGCTCTGGGGTGGGGCCAGAAATGAGGAGTTCAGGGTGCAAGAGAGGGCTCCAGGCTGGGGCAGGGGGTTGGGGTGCAGGGGGCGGTGAGGGCTCCAGCTGGGGGTGCAGGCTCTGGGGTGGGGCTTGGGATGAGGGGTTGGGGTGCAGGAGCGTGCTCCAGGCTAGGACCGAGGGGTTCGGTGAGTGGGAGGGGGATCAGGGTTGGGGCACGGAGGGGGTCATGGATGCAGGCTCTGCTCGGCGCTTACTTCAAGCAGCTCCCAGAAACAGCAGCATGTCACCCCTCCGGCTCCTATGCGGCGGCGCAGCCAGGCAGCTCTGCACGCTGCCCTGTCTGCAGGCGCTTGGGGTGGGGGCAGCGTGCGGAGCTCCCTGGCTGCCCCTACACATAGAAGCCAGAGAGGGGAAATGCTGCTGCTTCTGGGAGCCATGCAGAGTGGGGCAAGCCCCTGACCCCGCTCCCTGGCTGGAGTGCCCGAGCGGGACAAGCCCTGGACCCTGCTCCCCAGCGAGAGCTCGAGGGCCGATTAAAACATCCGGAGGGCCGGATGTGGCCCCCGGGGCGTAGTTTGCCCACCCCGGTGTAGAGACTACAAGGAAGTTACACAGAGTGTTACTTGCTGTTTGCAAACAGTACAGACACCATGTTAATTCAAGGGTTACAGCCTGACCCTGCAAACCACTGGACTACTGAGGTGCTCAAGTGTTTTGTGGGATTGGGCCCTTATAGCTCCTTATCAACTCACCGTAAACAGTTATCTGTACAGGGTTACTCTCCTTGATGATTCCTTTTATCTCAGCCCTACAAACATAGGACCCAGTGTCATTCACCTGGGCTCGAATAGTGAAGTTGCTGAAAGTTTTCAACAAGATGCCGTTCTCCGGAGGTCTCTTTATGATAGAGAAGTTTGCTTTAGGGGAGCCATTAATATGGCACCACAGGCTTAACCTCGCATTTTCATCCAGGTCAGTCAAAGAAGGAGTCAATATTGGCTTGGCAAACAACTCTGCCAAAAATATAGACAATGGATAGAATTAATTCAGGTTGTGCATAAGGGCAAAGTAGCTACATTTCCCAGACTTGTCCAGGGGGAAGGACACAATGAAGTGAGGAATTGTTTGTGGTGTATTAGCTATTTTTATCCACCAACTTGGTAATAGAACATAGACTATTGCCATCCCAGGGCACCGCTTTGTGGCCTGGAGTGGCCCTGCAGGCACCCTGCCTCAGTTTCCCAGAATAATCTAGTCATAGTCAAGGTCTTAGAAGTAATATCCCTCTCAATATAATTCAGCTCCCGAAAAGGCCCTTTTCTGTTCACCTCTTAAGTTTAGAGTCTCCTTCTTGGGACTTTGTTCCAGCCCTGGCCTCCCTAGCCTGTAGACTTTCCCCTCAGGTTCAGCGGTTTCCCAGCCCTCCTTCCTAAGGCTCTGTCCAGGCAGAGCTCTTCCCCCCTCACCAACTCGTCCTTCAGCCAGCTTCTCCCTTGACTGGCCTTGGAGCCTCCTTTTGAGTCACCCTCCAGTCAAAGTCAGGCTCTTGATCTTCCCCAGGTGGGTCTAATAACCCCAAACACCTGTCTCTGCTAGCTGGGAGAGAAGGGAGCCTTGCCTGTCCCACGCTACAAGGCTCCTGGTCCCAGACCCTTAAAGGAACGCTGGTCTGGGATGGCCCTAAACCCTCCCTTTCAGGCACTAACTGCTCCTTGGGACCATCTTTCTCTCTCCCTACGACTGCTTCATTCACTTCCCTGGACATACAAAACTGCGTAATTACCTGCTCTGGCCTTAAGAGGACAGTACCTCTTTACAAGGCACAACAAATCCTTGGCCACAAGCAATGGACACAACAGTTGCTAAATGAATCGCACATATACAGGACCTTCAGCTCCAAAAGGACAGGCTACAACTACTCAAGCTAAAGAAGTATCTCCAAGAGCTGTGGTAATCCTGATGTTCGTATTCTCTGTGACTCTCTGACCACTAAAGAGAAACACAATCACAAACCCTTGAGCAGGTCTGACATACCTTCCAGAACGAGGCAGCAGAGATACACAAACATATTTAGGAATGCACATGACATGCCCCCCCCCCTCCGGCCCCAGTTAGCCAAAGCAGATGTCAGCACCACATGGAATCCAGGAATTAATGTGGGTAGATTAATCTCCAACCTAGAATTTAAAGGCTGGAAGTATCACAAGAATCTGGTGTCAGATTTCTTCGGGGGGGGGGGGTCCCTGACAGACTGTAAATTGGCAAAAACAGCCTCTCTCATGGTATTTTAGCACTTTTTGGTGCAGACATAGCTAGAGCCAAGAACTGCATATGAAAATGGACAATAGTGAAATGGCCAAAAGTTTCTTCTGGATCTCCATGAAAATAGTTCAGTTTGAGTTCTTGGTGAAGGTCCAGGTTTGGTTCTTACTTTAGCCAAAAAGGTTCACCTGCCCTTGTCTTAAGCCAGAAGGATAATTATTTAAAAAGAACAGAGCAGAGAAATACTACAGTGACGGTTGATGACATAAGAGCCTACATTAAACATTAAACAAAACAGATATTCAACCAATCTGCGCATGATGCTGGCCAGGTGGCTATATGGATATTCTGCAATTTACATTATTAAAATCCTAGGGAATCCTCATTCATTATAACATAATAAGAAAAACAACAATAACTCATGCAATGACCCAGCTTGTGTGTGGCACCACTGTCCTCTACTGGATGAAAGGAGACTTGCTCAACCGCAAGTCATAGACTTTACACGGCGAGCAGTGTAAGAAGATTCTCCTTTAGATAAAGTTCTAGAGGGCTGTGCTTCTGGAGCAGATGGATATGTTTAGCCCTATTGTCACTGTGAAGTTCCAAATGGCCAAGGCATGCAGTTTAATGCTAACCATGAAATGCCGGGTGGCCATGGATTTATCAGTACCTTCTATTGGTATAGCATTTTACATTTCCAGAGTACTTTATTAACGTCCCAGAAAAATATTACCATCCTCATTCTACCCCTGGAGCAAACTGAAGGACAGAGAGGATAAGGGTTCATACTATGGCCCTTCTCTAACATGGCTGCTCTTGCCACTGTGGATGAGACCAAACCATTTTATAATCAGGATTTTTTTTTTTTTAATCACTCTTTCCCCCCACAGCCCTAAGTTCATTTGGTCACTTTTGTAGTACAAATGGGATCTTTGCTAAGCAGTGGTCAGGCCCAGATCCTCAAAGTTATCTAGGTGCCTATCTCCCATTGAAATCAGTGGGAGTTAGACACCTAAATACCTTTGAGCATCTGAGCCTCAGTGTCAGCCAGGATTAGAACTCAGGAATTCTTTCAGGAAATGTACATACGAGTGTCACCCTCCTAAGCTAAGCAAGATCTAAGAATTAACAGTGCTCCTACCTGCCACAACAATGTTCATGCTGGTGGTTTTGGACACTCTCCCCAGTTCCACTTTGCACGTGTAATTGCCATTGTGCTCCACTGTGGCTATTGCAGAGTAGGTCACAGAACTCTGACCTCGTGTACTGTTTAGTATCCTGCTGTCTTTCTGGATGAGGATTTCAAGTTCATATTTCCGGACTAGAATCGTTGTGCACACAATGTCAATTCTGTCTCCTTCTGTAATGTTCCATGGGGACTTGGATGTCAGTTTAGGATGTGAAAACGGTTCTGAAAGGCAATAAATATAAAGCCATTGTGACATTAACCTTCTCTTTTTTAAAAGAAAGTATTTGTTTGGGTGGGTAAGGCATTCACATCTGAGGGTGTGATTTCCAGATCAAGGAGACATACTTGCACAAGCATCCTAAAAATAGCCACAGTGCCACAAGCAGTGGGAGGGGCTACTGCCACGAGTACGTACCTATGGTCCTGGGTGGGTATGTACTGGGCTAGCCCTTCCCACTACTTGAACTGCCATGGCAATGCTCTGTTTTTAGCACACTAGTTCAATCAGAGCTAGCACGTGTATGTCTCCTCAAGCTGGAAACCACATCCCCAGCTCAAAATGCAGACATGTGCTCAGTCTATTGTCAAGCAGCTCTCCCCTGCCCCTTCCTGGCCTCTTACAGGGGTCAGTCACCCTGTGACACGAGCAAAGAAATGTAAGGGCACAAACTAAGGGCATGTCTACACTACAAAATTAAGTCGACCTGACTTATGTCAACATACAGCTGCCGCAGTAATTACATCGCTTGTGCGTGTGAACACTTTGCTGCTTGTGTCGGCGGTGCATGTCCTCACCAGGAGCGCTTGCACCGATTGACCTATCAGTGTGGGGCATCTTCTGAAAGTCAGCAACTGTCGATGTAAGCAACGCAGTGTCTACACTGACACTGTGTCGACCTAACTACATTGACGTTGACTCTATGCCTCTCATGGAGGTGGAATTACTGTCGGTGTAGCAGGAGAGTTATGTCAGCGGGAGCGAAATTTTAGTGTAGACTCTTACATGGTTAGGTCGACATAAGCTGCCTTGAGTCGACCTAACTCTATAGAATAAACCAGGCCTAAGCCACTTACCCACAACTGTAACAATTGTCATGTTACTGGGGTCTGATGTTTCAGAATAGACTGCTGAAGTAACCTTGGCAATACATTGAAAACGCAATATTCGATCCCCCTCTTCAACAGGAAACTCAACAGATGCAAAGTTTTCTTTTAATTCTTGCTTCCTTTTCTCTTGGAACTGTTGATCGGGCAATAGTTTACGGAACAAGAAAATGAAGGGAGGCTTTTCTTCTGGTACTTCACACCGTAAAGTCACAACTTCACCCTCCGTTACTTCTCTTTTCAGGGCAGTCAGTTTTGGCTGGGACAGCCCTTTGGAAAAGAAAACAAGCAAATATAATTAGACAGACCTAAAGCAGAGACTGTCTATGACAATTGTGCTAGTGGCTATTTTAATGGACAGGCAGAAACAATCTGATCCCAGACCCAGGACAGATTTTTACAGCTGTCCAAAGTCTGGAATTGGACATCCAGGAACTTTAGGGTAATTTTTTTGCTGTGTGGATGGACACTCCAATCATACCGCTGTAACCAATGAATCAAGACCTCTCTCATCCCATAACTCTGCACCATTGGACATCCCACAGTGCACGTTCCTAGCTAACTTAGGCCCTGGGCACATTCTACCAGTATACCATACTGGCAAAGCACTCCCAGCATGAATGCAACTATACCAACAAAGCTGCCGATATTTGGGGCTTTTTCTTATATAGACTCCTATTACCCCCTACCCCCGTCCCGATTTTTCACACTTGCTATCTGGTCACCCTTCTGGGGCTCCAGAGTAAGTTACATGACTGAGCTTTATTGTGTCCACACTGTATGAGTTTTCACACAGCGCTGAACCCACATGCAGTGTCCTGTCCCCGCAGGCACTGGGCTCAGTGTAAAACCTGGGAATGGTTTTCTGTGGCAGCCTCTTCTGAGGATGCTCCAAAGTCCTGGTCAGGAATCTGGAGGGGCCAGCTCTTAGACTTCATAGAAAGTTCCCCCTCAGCTGTGAGTGTGTTCCATAGTAACAAGAGATAAGCAGACTTTAAAATGAAATGAGCATCGCTCCAGCACAATCCAGATGCCCTTTCACACACCACAACTGGAGGATATGAAGTCTACAGAGGAAGACTGAAATCATCTCTGTGTTACTGAAATTAATCATTTAATGGTAGCATGCAAGAAATAACTGTGAGTGGTAATGTTCACATCTGACATAGGCATGTTGCTTTGAGCCAGTATAGGCTTGATCTCTGTCCCCGCCTTTTTGCTTATAGGTGGAAAGAAAGGAAGCTGGGTTCTTCTTGAGTAAACCTGTATTAATGTGTGTAAACTGGCTGCTTATCTGTGTACGTAACTTGACATACAGAGACATTCACCGCATACAAATCTGGGGCTTCTGAGGGCAGCCGCTGTACCCTTCCATTGAACATGTGGCCCTAAATTCATGAGACAGGCCAGTGACTGGTAACAGAAATGTCTCCACTCCTGTACCCCCATCCCTGTATTAAGCAAGAACCATGGTAGCATCAACCTGGACAGGAGCCCTTTGGAAGTGCTGCACTCAGCAATGGCACCATGTTTGAAGCACGAAGGTCACCCTTCTTCATCAATGTTTCTAGCTCCTACACTGGAACAAGCAACAGGGAAAACTTGATTTCCCCATTTGGATATTGGAACTGGGGGTACTGGTCCTTTAAGGCAATGGTTCTCAACCAGGGGGATATGTACCTCTGCTGAGATCTTCCAGGGGGACATCAACTCATCTAGATATTTCCTAGTTTTACAACAGGCTACATAAAAAGCACTAGCGAAGTCAGGACAAACTAAAATTTCATACAATGACTTGTTTATACTGCTCTATACACTATACACTGAAATGAAAGTACAATATTTATATTCCAATTGGATTCATTTTATAATTATTGATAAAAATGAGAACGGAAGCAATTTTTCAGTAATAGTGCGCTGTGACACTTTTGTATTTTTATGTCTGATTTTGTAAGCAAGTCGTTTTTAAGTGAGGTGAAACTTGAGGGTACAAAAGACAAATCAGACTCCTGAAAGGGGTATGTAGTCTGGAAAGGTTGAGAGCCACTCCTTTAAGGCAGGGTACAGGCCCAGCAGAGCCGTGGACCCAGGCTTTCTGGGAGTTGCCATTCCAAGAGGGACAATATGAAATTGTAGGCCAGAACAAGGAACGTTGGGGAAGGGGACAGGGATATGCATATGCTCCCTGTCCTCATAAGTGGTGAGGAGGGAAAAAGACTGGCTGTGAAACTGGCCCCCAGATGCCAATAGTACCAGCTGCAGGGTGATTTTTTTGCTTTGTATGACATAAGAATCTGTTCTTTAGGAATTGGAGTGAGGATCTGCCACTGGCCTGCTGGGTGATCTTGGGCCAGTCACTTCACCTCTCTGTGACTTCAGCTTATCCTCATTTTACTGATAGTACTGCCCTCCTTTGCAACGTGTTTTGAGACTTCCGGATGAAAAGTGCTAGAGTATTATTATTAATGTACATTGATAGAGTAGGACATAATCTACTCTGCTTTTTGTAACGTAAAAGATAGCCATGGTTGAAGGGATACATACCCTCAACTTGAACATCCAAATCATTGCTGCTTTTAGTCTTCCTGTTTGCCTCCACAGTGCACTTGTAGCTTCCCGAATCTGCAAATCGAGCTGGCGATATTTTGTAACGTGTTCTGTTTTGCTCCGACGTGGTATTATGCAGAAGACTGTCATCCTTGTAAAATAAAAAAGCATGCTGCATCTGGAAGCTGGTGCTTTTGCTAATGTCCACAATACAGGTGAGTTCAATTGACATTCCATTCTTCACTTTCAGGGATGGCGCAGTGAGTTCAACTTTGTTGATGGTAATAACTTGATAGGGAACGGGGGGGGAAAGTCACATTTAGTTTCAGTTTATCCAAAGCAATGCTGTTCTCTGAAGTTGCTACGTAACGCTCATTGCAATTGCTAAAGGCTGAGAGCTCTGTGAGACAGGCACGGTCCTACTTTCTGGCCCTGAGCCTGCAATTATATCCACACAAACAGACTCCCACTGAAGTGTACGGGGCTCCAAGCAGATGAAAAGATGCATGTGATTGCAGAATCAGAGTCTATATTTGTATAATGCCTTGCACTATGGAACCCTGATTGGGTGTGTCAGTGCTACCCCAATACAAATGCAATATAATTCCAGTTATCCGAATTCCCTTTTTTCAAAAATCCTCGTTATCTGAATCCACAGTGTTCCCCCCATGTAGCCCCATGCTAGTTAATAGCACTTCTGTTTATCTGAATCCTGGTTATCTGAAACTTTTGGATGTCCACCAGGCTTTTCAGATAACTGGGATTATACTGTGCTACCATTACTATTTTAGCCCACCTCTCAATCCTGTTTTTTAAGGATTTTTGTGGTCGATGCTCAAGGTTCCCCTCCCATGATTTGCTTTCATTTTCAAGCAACACTTCCGTACAATGAAGTGATTTTTTTAAATTACAAGATGAAATGGAGAGCAGGGAGGGGGACATGCAATTTTGAGCACTTTTGCCTTTTGCTGTGAATATTTTGCAAAGCCCTAGTTTTAACATACTGCTCAGATTCATGTCCCCACTGGTCAGAGGAACCACCTAGGAACCATTCTGGCATCAATTGTGTTTTAACACAGTTGTTGTCACTACAGTTTGAAAAGTCATGTGGCCTAAAGACAACCCATGCTGGCCCACCCATTGAATCCTCAGAGTTAATTCAGCACTCCAGGATATCTCATCTCCTAGTGGGTGGGATTTCCTGAAATTCCGGTTCAACTGGGGGAGGCAGGACAGCCTGCCACAGACTCTAATAATGTCTAAAGAGAATGCTCTTTTGTAACAATTATAGTTAAAGAAGGCAAGATTGGGTGGGGTGGGATCCACCCTTGTGCAAAGAGTCACAGCAAGGTCTCTATACACTGTTTAAGTCCTGCTTGAATAGTGCATAAATTGTGCTGGTGCTCTGCTCTGGAGCGAAGTTATCTCAGGCAGAGAACAAAAGTGAAGACTATAGGAAGTGCTAAGCAAAGATGGGAGAGAAAAGAAAAGAAATGAGAAAAAGAAACAGCAAGAAAAGAAATGTGGTGACTAAAGAAGCACAGTGCATCAGGGGTTTGTAGGAAATATTTCAGAACTTTGTCCGCCCTATTGAGCTAAATGGAAATTTTGCTATTGATTTCAAACAAGAGCAGGACTGGGCCCTTTGTATCAAACCTCTGTATTCACAGCAATGTGAAACACCAAACTTTTCAGCCACCTTTTTTTCCTCTCTCCATAGTGTCATCTCAGATGCTACCCCCTTGAAGAGGAGAAAGAGGTGAGGATAAGAGAACAGGGCATTCTTCACCCCAAAAAACAGTTGTTTCCCCCTGAAACTCATTGTAGAACTTCCTGGGCTGCCATGAATTACTCATCTCCAATTCCCAGAGACAGCTGTTCTCCTAGAAACTTGACCACAGGAAAATCTTTCCTGAGGTCACTGACTTTTAGATATTAGAGAAAACTAGACATTTTAAATCACATTTGCATATCCCTTCAAACATACATACGCACACATGAACTTGGGGGGCTTGAATGAAATGGGACTTGGTTGCAAACACCTCTTGACTGGGATTTGCAGAACAAAAACCCCAACGGATAGGGTTTTGCAAAAGGAAAACCCAGTTTGCTTGAGCCAGCTCTACTGAATTTCCATTCTCTCTGCAGTAGGATGAGAAATGTGTGTACTAGAACTGGGAGGAGAGAGAGCTAAATGGGTCTGCAGCTGACTTGTTCTGGTCCGCTTATCTCTCGTGATTCATTGTTTCCAAGTCCGATAGCAAGGGAGTCTCCGCAACAGAGGAAAAGCCAACCATTATACTTATTTGGGTAAATGGAAAATTGCAGAGCAGCCCAATGTGCTGCTGTATCTAACCCTGTAGGCCGTGGACCAAATTGATCGCTGGAGTAATTTAGCAGAAGTCCCGGGAGTTATTCCAGGTTCCTTTATCTGCTTTACCTGGCTGCGTGATAAAAGATACACAGTGACTGGAGACACGGTTGAAGCATTGGCCGTATTTTCTGTACTGCCATTTGAGGCTGATCTTTCAGGAAAGGGGAGATAAAGAAAGCCTGATCTTCCAACTTTTGCTCCTGTGAGTAGTCCTTACCCTACATGAGTGGCCCCACTGATTTCAGTGAGATGATTTTCCCAGGTAAGGACAACTTGTGAGAGTAAATCTATAGACTCAGGCCCATCCTTACAGCCAGCTAAATACAGAGTTTTATTTCTGAATGTATATTATTGTTTAGGCTTTTTTAACATGAATGTCGGATTCAGTATAATTTTCCAGGGAGCTTTTTCAGGATCAAAAGCTCTGAATTTTTGGGAGATTTTGTGACATTCTATACTTTTACTTTGTCCTCTCGGATAACGGTTACTCAGGGCTCCCATTCTGCAAACACTTCTGCACTTGAGTAACCTTACACATCTGAGCAGGCCAATGGAACTCAATGGGACTACTCGCATGAATAAATTTAGGCCTGTTCTACACTAAAAATGTCAGGTCGACCCAGCTACACCACCCAAGGATGTGAAAAGTCCGCACCCCTGAGTGAAATAGATAAGCCACCCTAGCCCCCGGTGTAGACAGCACTAGACTGATGGAAGAATTCTTCCACTGACCTAGCTACCACCTTTTGGGGAGGTAGATTAACTACAGCGACAGGAGAACCTGGTCGCAGGAGTGGGCTCCAGTACTCCTCTCGTTGCTGTAATAGGTTTCTACACTGAAGCACTACAGCGTTTCTAGTGAAGATGTAGCCTTAGGCATGTGTACGTGTGATGTCCATGTTACTCAAATTGTCCTGAGCTGTTGAACTTCCAACTGTCTAAACATTGGGCTTTACTTACCCAAGTTGGGAGAAGTTATGGTCCTTTATATAGAGACCTCGACTTTGTCACTGTAAGTCTTACCCTTATATATACACATGTATAATGGCATTTTCTGAGTGACACACCTTAACTCTATATAAGGACCATAACTTCTCCTTAACTGCTTGGTTGACCTGACATTTTAGATCAGGCTTTATTTATCTTCCCTTTCCTGAAAGACCAGCCTCAAACGCTTCAACTCTGTCTCCAGTCACTGTGTATCTTTTATCATGCAGACAGGTAAACCAGCAACACGGTCAAGTGTCACATTTTCCGGAGTTTTGTCAGTTGATGTCACAATATTCAGATTATTTAAATTTAGGTCTCTTTCTTGGTGAATAGCAAAGGAACAGTTAAAACCCATAATTGCAAGATAGAGAAATAATTGGAGAAAACTTTCATTTTTTCCTGCAGGAAATAATTACAGTTTCTCACACAATTTCCCAGTTTTCTGGTGGCCCAAATAGGATTGAGGAGCTCATGATTGCAAATTCAATCTGCTTCCATAACCCACAAGCCTCAATCAGGCAAACTCTGCATAGCTCACCTCCCGCTGTTGTATACTAGGTCTGCTATTTTGTTAAACTCTAATGCACTCCAGTGTGGCAAAAATGTTCTAGTAAATGATTTTTAAAATGTGCCAATTGAGGGCCTGATCCTGAAATTCTTGCCTCGCCAAATCTCCCATTGCTGTACACAAGCCTCTACAAACAGTCAAGGTCCAGAATACTGACGGGAAGTAACGCACGTCAGAACTACAATCAGTCAGGAGAAACTGCATAATACCTTCATGCAATGGGTCAAATTAATCCTTGGTGTAACTCTACTGACTTTAATGGGATTATATCAAGATTGACTCTCACCCATTCTGACTTCGATGACACTTGAGCATGTGTTTCAAGGGATTTAAAGTTAAGCACATGCTTATGGATTTTGCTGAATCAAGGCCCTTATCTAATTCCAACCCCTTTGGACCATATGGTACTATGATTTTTTTAAGCAGAACTCCCCATTAAAAGAAGGGTAAATAAGAACAGCAGAATCTGGCCCTATAAATATATCTTTGTTATTAATAAATATACTCTCGCCTCTTAATATGAAAAATTCCATCCAGATCCATCGGATCATTGTTACAATTTTCCAGCAGATGGCAAGGTAATACCCTACCAGCTTTTTTTATTTTAATTGCATCAAAGTATTTATTTAATAAAGAAATATTTATTCCTTTATCACCTCAAAAATGATACATTATTAGCTATAAGTCTTATTCATGTAGCTATAAACAAGTCAAGGAAAACAAGTTCATGGGCTTTGTTTGCTTTTTCTTGCCCTAAAACTAACGGCTGGTGGTTATGCCCAGATTGCTCAGAATTTAAATTACCAGTTAGCTAGAGGGAGCTCCTAAGAACCCTTGTTCACATTCAACCACCAAAGTGAAAGATGAGGTAGGGCAGTTTTCCTGCCTCTGGTGGAGTTGCCCCCTCCCTGTTTACTTGTAACTCCTCCTAGCCAGACATAACTTTGCCTTGGCACTCATGAAAAGGCCTCTGAAAATCTTTTTTGCATTCTAATGGACCCGACGGTACCAGGCATTTCCCAGCATAAGGGAGGAAGGAGGATAGCCCACAAGGCTATCACCCACTTCACCCAGTTTCAAAAGGACACGGTTTCAACATCATGCTGGAACTTTCAGTACTTTCTGGATATTTTGCAGAACAAAGGGTAAATACATCCAGCAAGTGCCCTTGATTTACATCTACCAAATGGTCTCGCCTCCCTCCTGGGTTATGGGGACGAGGCAGTGGCTTTGTTTAAATATGACAGCGCTAGTAACTAGATTCCCCATTCGATCCCTTCTTTTGTGAACCCTGTCAAATGAGATTTATTGGGGGGGGGAAAGGAGGTGTCCCTGAAGGAAAAAATATTGGCAGCACACTGCTGATTGAAACACAGTTTGCAGCAGCAAACGCTGCCCGTCAGGGTCCTTTTTGCCAGTATTTTGGGTTAAAGACTAAATGAAGATGTTTGAAAACTTTGTATATTGCACATCACCGATGCTGTTTACTCGCATTGAACATTGATCATTGCAATAAGGAATCTTATATAATAAATAATCCTACAAAAACCCCCATTGACTTCAGTGGAGTCAGGATTTTACCCAAGATATCTGGATGGGATTCTGTTTCTAACTGACCATCCAAGCACATTTTCTGGCATTTTTTAAACAAAAACGGACTTCAAGTTAAATCATTTTACATGGGTCAAATTCCGCTCTGAGTTATATCCCTGCAAATCCAGAGTAACTCCACTGTGGATCCACACCACAGTAACGGAGATCAGAGCAGAATTAAGTCTTTGGCATATCAAGAATTTTAGAAGAAAGGTCACAACTCACCATCGTCTTGAGCTTTTAGACTTGGACCTGGAAAAGTGAGAGGAAATGTTATATTCAAAGCTTAAAGACTGAGTTTAAGGACAAAATGCAAAAATTTAGAAATTCTTCATGACAGAGAATTCTGAAAAATGTTTGTTTCAGGTTGATCAAAAAACATACATACTATCAACATAAAAAACGCATGCAAATATTTAAACAGTGAACTTACAGTGTAAGAGAATCACCAGCACAGCGAAATACATCTTGTCGTTGGAGAGCCGTCACCTAGTTACAGAATAAACTGACCATCAGCTCTGGTTGGTTATGCCTCGCAGTCCTAAAGCTCCACAGAAGTTTTGATTTTTGGGAAGAAACCAATCATGCAACTTTGCTATGAAAAACTGTAGGTTTTTCCACAACTTCGGCAGAAACTGGCTAGATATTGGTCAAGTAATCGTTCTCATTACTGGAAAGTGGAAGTGGCAAACAATGAGAATCTATCTGCTGCTAACAGGCAGATTATTGCTCAGGAAGTGACTGGTCTTTTCCTGAGAGACCCACTGAACTCAATTGCTTTGTTTAGGTTCCGAAGGTGTATTAAAAAACAAGAATTCCCAGTGACATTTATCCTGAGACTCCTGTCAATACATATATTTTTAAGTCATGCTTAACCATTTAAAAATCAGAATTACATTTACTGTTGGATCTTGCTGGATTCCCAGTAGACTATTCCTCTTCCTTCTGGCACTGAAAACCCTTTCAGAGTGGATTTAGATATGTAGCATTATGTGTTTGTCCCACTATGGCTGCTCACAAGGGCTGTTTTGCTGCACTCTGTATGGGACTGAAATTTCTATTGTGATGCATGGGCTCCACTGTAGGTACCGTGGCAAGTTAAATTCACTTAAGCAAATATAGTGGTACAGCCCCTAGAGCAATGAGATCCTAATGCAGATTACCATTGGGCATATAAAAATAAATGTGTACTAATGTTTTTTATCTGTTATATTTAAAGCTGTGCAAAATATACACACCCATAAAACCCAAATCCCCACAGTTATCTGGTTTTGGGATCTGTCTCCTATTAGAAATTTGAACCAGCAGTGGCAACAAGGCTCAGGGGTCAAATTTCCGAACCATAGCTAAATTTTCCAAAAGTTTGAGGCTGTTTGAATCTGGGAATTTTGTTGGAAGTTTTGTGAACCTTCTCTAGGGTGAGGTTAAGGTGAACAAGGATCGATTTGTGGGTTTTGTTTTTGTTTTGTTTTGTTTTGGGGCATTGAAATCTGCAGTTTCTAGACATGAAAACCAAGTTGAAGTTTGTGATTTTGGCCACGTTTCATTTTGAGCCTAAAGCCTTGAAATTAAAACTCAGTGGGTGTGAACTAGAGCTGGACTGAGTGCAAAGTGAAGGTAAAATGGGTGTAAAACTTTGCACAATGTACAGGGAAATGGTGAATTGGGGCCATGGTGTGAACTTAGTTTAGAGCTGTGCGGAGGATGGAAATTCAGTTTGGAGAAGCATTTTGAGATTGACATTTGGCTTTGTTAAAAATTGGAATGAAAACAAAAAATTTTGAAATTCTTCATGCAGGAGAATTCTGAAAAATGTTTGTTTTGGGTTAATCAAAACATTTTGTTTTCATTTAAGTATTGTATTATATTAAAATATGATACAACATTAAAAAATTTGAAACAAAAATCATTTCAAAACAAAAATTAAATGTTTTGTTCCAACGTTGAAATGGGATGTTTCAACCTTGATGGAATATTTTTCCCAATTTTCTTCCTAAATGAAATTCTGGTGAAGTTGACCCTATTTTGCAAAGTGTTTCAGTTTCAGCAGAATTGCATATTCTGACGGAATATGATTCTGTCAAAGTTTCTGCAAAGTCCAAGCGTGTTCTCACAGAAGGCAGTGGTAAAGTCCCTCACTGCCCTCAATCAGCGCAGAATCAGGCCTGCAATATTTTACTGATTGCTGATTTAAAGCACACACACACACACACACACACACACACACACACACACAAAGCAGGCAGTCTCGATATTTCATCATGCTTTGGTTACACAATCAGAGCGACACAAGGGTGTTGCGCAGCTCTGAGGACATACATTACAGTTATCTGTGCTCTGTGTGAGATATATCAGAAAGTGCATAGAAATATGAAATATCGTTGTTTATTATAGTAAACTGGCCCATCTAATCTGCAATTTAATGCTCTGCCTCTGCAATGAGCTCCACGCAGGCAGATCCCAGGGGCCTCGCACAGACTTATCGACTTCAATGCGGCTTTGCACAGACTCAGGGGTCTGCCCATGTCAAACTCATCACAGGAGCTGACCTGAACAGATAAACTAGAGGCGAGTTTCATTGCAGTAGGTTTTAAGGTTATTTTTTGCTTTATAAAATAGATGCAAAGTCTTTTCCTGTCCATTGGAGGAAGCATGTTTTGAGGAGAGATTTGAATGCAGCTGGGGTGAAACCTTGGCTCCGTTAAAGTCAATGGAAGTTTTGCCATTGACTTCAGTTGAGTCCAGATTTCATCCCAGAAGTACAGAAGACAGTAACTGTGCAACAGGCCCAATTGGGAGTTGCAGTTTTGACAGGTCCCTGGATTTTACCATGAGTCTCATGATCAGTAGGGTTCTTCTTAAAGCCCCAGTTACAGTAGTTAAGTCAACATGTGAAGCACTTGGCTTTCCTTTTATACAAATGGGCAAGTCTTCATGGTTGTGGAGAAAAGTGAACCCTTAAAGCCTCAGAAACCAGAATGCAAAGAAAACCTTGTGTTTAGTCTTAAAATCTCATGATTTTTTAGACCTGATTCATGACTTTTGGACAGTCAGAGCTGGTAACTAGGGTGACCAGATAGCAAGTGTGAAAAATTGAGCTGGGGTGGGGGGTAAAAGGCCCCTATATAAGACAAAGTCCCAAATATCGGGACTGTCCCTATAAAATCGGGACATCTGGTCACCCGACTGGTAACATTGGAGATGGTCCCAAAACAAGAGTGGGAGAAGGGCAGAAAGAGAGGTGGAGTGGAAGGCTTAGGCACAGCAAAAGGGAAGTGGTGGGGGGGGAGTAGAGAGAAATAGTTTCCCTTAGCTCTTTTCTGCCTCTCTTGTTTTATTTATTTTTAAACTATGTGACACATTGCAGAAGTAGCAGAACTGAGTATGGATTTGAATTAAGAGATCTGAAAGTTCAGACCCTGTCTTTTCAAATGGAGTCAGAGATTCTGAGAGGATATTATACTGAGTAGTCAGCACAGACCGTGGAAAAAATTACTTCAGCTAAAACAAACATGCGCTGACTCTGGCCAGAGGTTGGGGGGAAGAAGAAAAAAACCGAACAACTTAACAGTATACATAAACAAATAGAAGGGGACTCATTAACTCCATCACCAGCCTCAGTTATGGTTCTTCATACCCTGTTAGCCCTTCTTGTGGCCTAAGATTTGCAAACATACATGTGGAAAGCAACATGGGAGTGGTTGTTTTTTATGCCCATTAATCCACATCCAATAGAAAATATTCCATTGCAGCAACTCAGGCTTTGTTCTAATTCTGTTTTGGCAAAATAGGAATAAAAGAGTAGCTGGCAAAGCAGAACTCAGGAAAACAGCACACGTCACAGATGGCAGGGGTTGGCCAGAGTTTGCTTTATAGATTTTGTCACAGTCACATTTTAGGGCTTTTATACATATGTATGTATGTATGTATAATATGCACACACACACACACACACACACACCTGGCCCATAGCATGTCTGCATATATACAAGAAATTATTATGCTATAAACACAAACAGTAAAAACTAAGTAAGGATTTCCAGATGGGGCTAAATAATAGCAGCAACCTCCCCCCCTAAAATCCACACACACACACACACACACACACACACACACACTTGGTCATAACACTACCATTTTCCCCAATAAAAACTGTTTCCCATTACTAGGCCAAATCCTAAAGTTCTTACTAAAAATATATAGAGAGATATTAGTCACACACACATATATAGAACTAAAAGGTGCATTATATATATATATATATATATATATATATATATACACACACACACACAGTCATACATATTTTCACCCATGATCGTATATGTAATCCTAAGACATGACTATGTAACAAAATGAAGTGCAAATACCAGTCAGCACTCACCATCAATGACATATGCAGGTTCCTCTCTTCTGCATTGCCAGCTCTTCCCCCCAACCCACCCTCCTCCCCCACACCGCGAAAAAAAAAATTAGGAGAAAGTTTAAACTTTTTTTCTCTTGGACTCAGTTTATTGCATATTACAAACAGCCACTTGTGACTGATAGATAATCTACATACATCTCAGCTTTAAGGTTATAGGTTTTCCCATAACTTTTTTTAATGGTAAAGGGAAGTGTGAATTTTTCATGAAAAAAAATGTCCAGTTTATGCTGATATAGACTAACTAAAAGCTGAGTAAGAACTTCAGGATCTGACCCATTATTATTGTTTGTTACTGTTATCACGCAGGACACAGAAAGGAGATGTAATATTTTGCTCAGTTTTTAAATAAACTAATATATGAGTATCTCAAAAATGTACGCAAAATTTCTTTAGGAACTTGGTCATTATAGGTTAGTATCAGACCTTTATTCTACTGTTGGACTGTAGCAAAGCCAGGAGGGAGAGGTACTGGAACCTAGTTGTTCTCTAAAAGCCTATGAAAAAGTAATCAAGGCAAAATACAAGGAGAGTCATTCAGCCTCAGTCCAGATGACAAGGGCAGAGAGTGCGGTCACTCACAGACAACGTTTTTCAACAGGATGAGTAATCTGTTGGCAGTCTTTTGATTTATACAGGACTTGCCACGCCTATTGCAATAACAAATGATGCTCAGCCTAATTCTAGTCAATACCTGATGCTTCAGAGGACAGTTATACAGGGACTGTCGTATTATATATATAGTTTGTACAGCACCTAGCACAATGGCCTTTAGTCCTACCATAATATAAATGTTAAGTAATAACACCACCATGTTTACAGTTTATACCATGCAGCATGAGATCTGATTCACTGTAATATTATCCAACTTGCCTCACTGCAGCATTATCCACAAAAATATTCATTCATTGTTTAAGGCCAGTTAATTTTTTTATTGACGCCCCAAATATTTTAAAATATGATTCCAAAGACCTTCAAACTTTGCAGTTCTTGTAAATACCTGAATTATTATTGTATCTTTCATGGAAAGTCCTAGTCAGAACAGAGAAACCCATAATAATCACTGTAAACTAGCCACAACCGGCATTCCTCTACCATGCATCATTTCTCTTATCCCAGTTCCACAAATTATCTCTGTCCCCCAAGCAGCATTCTAGGCAGAGCACAAGTGGACTTCAGCAATCCAATGACAACACTTCTCAAAAGATGGAGTGCAACCTCTGGGTGCATGAAGGACAAGCCACAGGGAAGGAGCTCTCAACTGTTCTCTAGAGTCACAGATATCTTTCAGAAAGAAAGGAAGGGCTTGTCTACAAAGGGATATTTACAGTCCTTTCTATACCGTTTTCTTGAAAGGGAAGGACGGGTGTCAGCTTTAAAACGTTTGAGAACTACTGCATTAGGGCAACCCCATCTTCAAACAACCTCTAAAAGTACCCCCCGTACTTCCACAGTAGTTGGCTCTACAAACAAACAGCTCTTCAGGCTCCATAAGGAAATTTAGTAAATGATGTAACTACTCGCTGAGGAGACTTCCGCAAGAATCACAGATTTATCAACATTTTGTTTATGCTCTAAAAATCCTTCCTCTTCCTCTCTCTCATTGGAGGTAACATAGGGGACGTTAGCACAGTTTACCACTCTTGGCAAACTGGATTAGACCACTAAGGACATATAAATATTCCTTCAATTTTTCCTGATGTTGGGAACAATCAAGGACACCTGCACACATTTTAGACTTGCAATTTCCCCAAGAGGTCACCTGCCCTGCATCAGGCCAGGAAAATGAGAAGTTAAGGCAAAAATTAATATTTCAGTCTACAACATACTGAGTCTCTCTTATCTGGCCCCACCCCTTGTATCTTTGGATTGATTTACACTAGCCATTTTTTCTGTACAGTTTCCCATCATGGCTATTACCGCTGCCACTCCTGGGATGATAGCAACTATGGGAGCATTAGTGTGGAACAGCTGCTGGCATTTTAACCACCATTTCATGTTACTCTCCTCAGAGCAGGTGTAAATAACCCAGTGGTAGCTGCGGGCAAGATGGCTACAACTCGTGCTCACATCGTTGCTACAAGTGGTGGAAATACAGCAGGAATCGCAATGGGGGATATTTCATTAAAGGAATTCTAGAGCAGCCAAGGCCTTTCTGTGTTGCATGTTTATGCCAAGGTTTCTTCAGAACTGAAATCAATTTGCCTTGCTTCCTGACTGTGAAAGATCTGTCCTCTGGCATTCTTGACTGTGGTACGTGTGTTTTTTAGAAGAAAGTGCTGAATAAAAGGATTTTTTTTTTTAAAGTTAGGCTAACATTAAAAAGAAAGTAATGACATTTTCCCAGCCCTGGCCAGTTCAGTCTGTGCAATCAAAATTTAGCAGGTGGGGTACAAGTGCATTCCATGTGCAATGTCCATAATATTCCCTTCCTCAGTACATCTGTACATTTTTAAACCAATCAACTTTTGCTCGGAGTCAGAAGTGGGAGCCGGGAACTCCTGAGCTCTAACCTGATCTCTGACACTGCCTCACTGTACAGCCTTGATCAAGTCAATTAGGCTTTAATTTTCAAAAGCGATTAGTGATTTTGGGTGCCTAAGCTGAGACATATTATGAGGGCCTGAATTTCACCAAGCAAGTGCTCAACCCTTTTTGAAAATCAGGCCCCTCCCAAGTTAGGTTCCCCAAAACTGAAACACCCCAAATCACTAGTTACTTTTAAAAATGGAGGCCTTAATCTCTCCATGGCTCAGTTTCTCCCGGCTTTCTGATGGGCATGATACATACTTGTTTACTTCCAATGGCACTTTGAGGGTTGATTAGTTAGAGCACAGTATCAGAGCTATGTGATATAATCAAGGAAGTATGAAAATGGAGAGGCATGGTTCTCATAAGCTTCATTGTTTACATGAAAACCTCTTTGTTTCTCTTGGGGTCAATGGGAACTGTTTTCCCTAAGTCAATAGCCTTCAGGTGTAAGCTGTGCTATAGTCCTTGTGTAACATACATAAGTGTGGTATTTTGCAACAGGGAACAGGAAGGAAATACTCATCTGTTTAACGATGCATCAATAACATTAGCAAGCCCCCAACTAGCTATTTTGCAGAGGAAATGGCATAGTAGCCCTAGCAATTAATAACCAGGAAGTAAGCTAGCTTGTTAGCAATGGTATTTATTCTCCTTAACCTGGTTCCCTTGAAATACATTTACAACAAAGCATTGAAAACTTGGCCAGTCTCCAGCAAAGGGTCTCCAGAGCCAGGTAGAGGAAAGGAGGAGGAGGCTGCATGCCAGATGGAGAACAAAGACTGATAAACTTTGGCTATTGATAGCAAAAGTAGGAAGGAAGGAGATTTTCCCAGCCCCTTAAAGTAATGCAGCACAGATGTACAAAAGTCTGCACAAACCAACCAGCCTTTCCCACAAGGAGACAAAGGTGGTACATCCTCTTAACAGCAGAGGGGGAAGGAGTTTGAAGAAAGTATGTATAGGCTAATATAATATAATTAGAGTGGGTCAAAATGACTCTAGGTTCAGACTGAGGTTGGACATCTGGCTTGAGGATGAACCAGGGTTAGAGCTCAGGTTCAGTGTCACCAAAACTTCATGAGTTGTTCTCAAGAGACTTCAGCCCAAAATGGAGGACCTCTCATTTAACAATCTCCTGCGAGTTCCACCATTTTGCGAAGCATCCAAATGGCTCTGGAAAAAAGACCCCTTCCGGTTCTTGGTCTGGCTCAGAACCAAAACCACACAGGTGAGTTTGAAACCAGGGATCAGGAGACCAGGGCATCTTGGGCCCATCTCCAGTTTTAATTAAATTGATCTGAACTCCAATTTAATAGAGTTTCTGGGTACCTCTGGACCTGGGCTGGTGAGTAATATACCTGTGTATTTTCCCATATTCCCTATGGTCTCCATTCTCTATACCTTTATCTGATGCCATGTCAGACAAAACTGATCAGGAGGCCTTTCCTACCTGTACCAGAATTAGAATGGAGGCCTAAGAGAGCAACAAAAGAAGAAGTTTCTTCCAGACCCAGTATCCATTGTGCCTGTGGGCAAGTAGGGTGTGGAAAAGATACTCCATCCACAGACACCCCTGACTTCAAGCGTTTCAAACCCAGCTCACTTTCTGAGACAGATGGCAAAGTGATGAAAGCCCAAAGCCCAGTGAAATCAGTGACCATTGATCTAATGACTGTAATGGCCACTGGATCAGTCCTTCTCATTTGGAAACTGCTGATTGTTAATGCTTCTGCTTGCTCTTTCTGCTGGTATTTGCCTACTTAAATAAGCCACCAGCAACATCATCTCTTTGAAATGGAGCGTTGCTTGAATAAGGCAACTCAGACATTTTGCCCGAGTAAGGACTAAGTAAATGGTGAACAAGAACTTTGGAATTTTGGCCGACAAATGTTCAGTCTTTTCAGCTGACCTGTCTCCTATGACAAGACAAGGAAGTTCACACCAGAGTTCACACCACATTTCAGCCATTTATTTTTGCTAGCCCCCCATCAGGCTAGCATTTAGAGTGCAGCACTAGGCACCCACTAAGCAATACAGTGCCTTGCTGGTGATTAGGATCAACATTTACTTTCTACGCTGAGCACATGATGATCCCAGTGGGCCCCACTCCCTTCCTTCAATTCTGTGGGGCTCTGCCTCGGGCCTTGACATTTCAGTGCATTGCCTCCAGTACTAGCACACTGCTATGGGAAGAAGCAAATCCAAAGAGCACTTGCAGCTTGCCACAGCTCTATCAGCACAGCTGAGATGGGCCACAACCAGAACCATTCATCTGCACTTTGGTTAGGGAGTTGACTAACTATGATGTGGAGCCAAACAAGCTTCTATTTTGTTTTGCAAAACAAACCCCCCTGCCCAGCTTTGCCCAGTATATAAGAGACAGTGGCTCTGAGTCCACACTGTTGAAGTCAATGAGAGTTTTGCCACTAACTGTAACAGTCCCAGTGTATATTTGTCTTAGCTTTTAAATTATTTTTAAAATGATTCAGTTTCTAACCCACCAATTTCTGATCAGTGTATCCTAATCAGTCCGTTGCCAGCGGTGACCCTTACTACACTCAGACCTTTATTCTAATTTATAGAGTTGTCTGACGTGCAGGATACTTGTGCAGGTTTACACAAGTCACAGGCCAATCGGGAATTAAGTGAGTTAGTTCTAGAAATACTTTTTTTTTTAAATCCATATTATCTTTTCTGGAGAGAGTGACATTTGAATATTTTATTTACTGTAAAAACTGTCTCTTTACACTTCGGCAGAGTTCAATTTTATGCAGTGATTTGAATGTTTATCAAGAACTTACCCTCTTTGTTAGGGGATGGACATTTCTGCCAGGAGTCTAAAGAGCTTTCTACAACTTACAATGGTGGTCCCCAAACTGTGAGGCGCAGAGGAACGTTCAGGTGGAGCACTGCGAGGCCTGGGCCAGCTCCCACGGGGCGGGAAGGGAGCACCACTGAGCCCCGCTCTGCCCCCAACTCCGCTCCGGCCCTGCCCCTAGCCCCAGATGCAGCTCCGGCCCTGTCCTCAACCCCCGGCTGCGGCCCCACTCCTGGCTGTGGCCCCAACTGCAGCTCCTGCCCTGGCCACGGCTCTGGCCCTGCTCCCGGCCCCAGCACCTGCCTGCGGGTCTGGCCCTGCTCCGGGCCCCGGCTCCCACCTGCGTTTGGGGACCACTGACTTATAGTGAACCTACAGTGCTAAAAATTTGCCTTTCTAAAAATAATATTACATATCACAATGGCACCACCTAGTGGAAAGTTATCACTAGTAAAATGGAAACAAATTCCGGTCACCACAATACTAATCTCTGCTAAACCAATAATATTTGAAAGCTTTATTTAGAGTTTCTCTTATTATCACTGACATCTTATAGCTCCTACTTCAAACTGCAACATAAAATAGAATTGAAAGGGCACTGGATGGGTCAGAAGGGTGCTAATAAGAGACTGACCCTTTCACATCAAAGTTATCCATTCAGATCTACCTGATGCAGGTGAAAGTCATGATTACCACCTAACATCTGATCAGTACCTGTATGAAGTGGGTGTAGTAGTCATCTATTTTTGTAATGATTATTTGTATTGCAGAAGCACTCAAAAAGCCCCAAGCAGGATGGGGCTGGACTCTGTACACACACACAGGAGAGTTTGGGTTAAGGCATAAGGCACTATCGTACTTTGCCTAGGGCAACACCTCCAGAGTCATGTGGTTGTGTCAGAATCTCAGCTTTCGTTTCAAAAATAAATGTTTCTAGCCCTTGTGATTGGGAAGAAAAACTTAAATGCATAAACTGAGTGTAGCCAATGTAGCAGCATCCACCAGAGTCTGAAAACAGGTGGGAACTTTTCCATTAATCTCAATGATTCCAAGATGCACTTGCACTGGTGGGCACTGACAACACCACCCTTACTCATTCCTCTTGAATTTCATGAGGGTTTGGATTTAAATCCCTGGATCCAAACTCAGCTCTATGGTTTTGAGACAAACGCAGAATTGAAAAGGGGGGGTGTGGGGTGTCTATTTTTCCAGATTCATTCAGGCTGCTGCCCAAGATGATCGGTATCTGCCTGAGTGTGCAGACAGCCTGAAAACAAAACATCCGTCAGGGCTCACTGCACTGGTCTCCTGCGGAAACAAAGGAACCAGAGGGAACCTAGCACTGTTACTTATGGCCACTATTTAACCTCACCTACCAGGACTTTTGTACTATAGGTATATGAATATAATTTACAAGCACAAGGCAAATACTCCAAAAAAAGTTTCCATAAACATTCATTTGAACGTTTAAACAAATTCCCTTTTAATGTGTTGGGGTCCCTTTTGTGTTTTTTTTTCAGCGGAGATTCAGGTGAACAACCCTACTACCAGAAATATTAATCAAAACACCAAATTTTAAGCAACTGTTGCAAAATATTCATGGAACAGGAACTTAGAATTAATAATTGTGAGTATTTGCACCAAAAACCAAAACAACCCCTAAGCAGGGAACACTAACATACCATGTGACCTACAGTTCTATTCAAAATAGTTAACAATTTGACTAGCAATGACCCACTTATAACTAGGAATTATTCAAGTAAATTATTTTTCTTGAACTTGTTATACAAAACATGATCTGTCTGTGGACAATTCTCAAACAGGAGAAGGGGCAAAATATGTTGAAAAAATTATATGTTATGCATTTTTGACCCAGCTGCACTAAGTAATATAATGGCAGAGCATATTGTAGTTTCAAAATTATAAACAGGACCTAGAAACTAGATCAATGTTTAAAATTATAACTACTCAGTTCAAATCAAGGGACTGTGAAGCACAGAGGAAACATTGATTTAATTCTGATCATCAATAGATGGACACACACACTTGCCTCAAAGCTTCTAACCATTCTCCTGTTTTAAAATATATGTGTAAAATCTTACCTTGCTGGTCTCAGCAATAAAATAATCACAGCTGAAAGGTTTTGGGGGCCTGAATGCTATGGTAATGGTGCTTGAGAAATCCCCACAAGAGATTTAAGGAATGCTATGTAATAGGTCTCTGTTTACAAATTAGATATGCCCCCCAAATGGAAATAGCCAGAACAAAAACATCAAGAACATTATTATTATTATTTTTAATTAAGCATCTGGATGATATCTTTTCTTATATTCTTATTTCTTTCCTTAGACTCTACACTTCTGTGATTTTCTTTCTGCTGCATTAGAAAGACAGAAACCTCTAGTATGTTGGCTATAGAGTGAATCTTCCTCAAATGCCATCTCTCTGCACATTACCTGTTCAAGCAAAATTCTGCTTTGATTTTTAAACACATCATCCATTGAGACCAGCACTAAGGACACCAATTGAAAACTCCCTGCCCAGGGTTATAAGTTCAATCCTTGAGGGGCCACTTAGGGATCTGGGGCAAAATCAGTACTTGGTCCTGCTAGTGAAGGCAGGGGGCTGGACTCAATGACCTTTCAAGGTCCCTTCCAGTTCTAGGAGATGGGATATCTCCATTAATTAATTTAATTTATTTTAAGTACAACCACTTTATAGTGTGAGAAATGTAGGTCTCCATAACACTTCCCAGCTGTCACCAGCCTGGTCACCAGAGCTATCCAGAACTTTGTGGGCACAGTGAGGACAGAACCCCAGAATCTCTTGTTCCACAGCCAGAGCCCCCTATCTCTTGAGCTAAAGGAGAAACAATCTGTTAGCGATAAAGGCTATTTTTTACACAGGAGTCTAAGGGTGTTATGGTCAGGATTGGGGTCCCTAACTCCCTTAGGCCTTGCTACATGAGAAAGTCTCACTACTATGACTAAAGATGTGATTTTAAACTGATTTCTTTCACCGGTGCAACCTCCTGTAGGGACACTATTTGTGTTTTAAACCAAATTTATTACAACTTAGTTTAAATTGATTAGGGATCCATTTAGAATACACTGAAATAAGCCACTCTTAACTGACATCAGATTGTCCACACAGGGGCTTGTACCAGTTTAAAAAGTGATTCAAGTCAAACCAGTGCAGCTTATCTAGACAAGGGCTTAGGCTCCTTTGAAA
This sequence comes from Trachemys scripta elegans, assembly GCF_013100865.1. Lineage (NCBI taxonomy): Eukaryota > Metazoa > Chordata > Testudines > Emydidae > Trachemys > Trachemys scripta. The sequence continues at coordinate 26,924,212 of NC_048311.1, forward strand.
ATCTGTCGTAGAGCTTGACACACAATTAAGCAGTATCCATCCAGTAGAGGGCAGTGGCCAACACGTCACAAGGACATCCCCATGTCTTTCCAAGAATATTTGTATTTAATCTTTAATGAAAGATCCCCCTGTAACAAGGACTGTCTGCTAGGAACTAAACTTATTTCTAACTTATGGTAAAACACACCCTTTGGGCTCTGCCTCTACCCTGGATGCACCACTGTAAATCCCTTCCTGCTACTGCAGCTTTCAGGGCAGTTGGTCACTCATTGCAACAGATAATGTTAAAAACTCTTCAGGGCCTGTCTGCCACAATGGCTTCCCTGCAGCCCAAAGTCATCTCCCCCCCCCCCCTTTCCCCCTGACGCACCCAATATCAAGCTCTTGCTTCCTTCCTCCCAGAGTTACAAAGCTGCACTAAACACTTACAGCACTGTAAATCAAAAGTAACTCCACTCTAGCCACTGGAGTTACACTGCTGTCAATGGCAGAAGAAGGAGACCCTTTGAAGCCAGCAGGGCCGTCCTTACCCATACGCAAAGTACGCAGCTGCGTGCCCCAAATTTCCTGGTGCCCTACGCAGTTGCATGCTGCTCCAGTGGCCAGCCCGATCCCCCGACCGGCTGAGCCGCCCAGGAAAGCCACAAGGGGGCTGTGTAGGGCACCAAAATGGCTAGGGACAGCCCTGGAAGCCAGGTCTTCCAACAAGCTACCCTCAATTAACATTTGTAAATTCTGCTTTTCCATGAAGTGGGAATGCGGCTTTGAGAAGACATTGAGTTCCCCTTACTGAACTTCTGGCTCCCTTCCAGAGATGGTCCCAAACACGCACCTCCAAACGCGTTGAACTCCAGATCCAATAGCATGGTTCAGGGTCCATCTCTACCACCATCTCGCTTTAATCTAGAAGGGAAGGCAGCACTGTATAGGAACTAGGATTTGAAGAAGAAGGACGGATATAGTTCATATATTCATATCTTGCCTCTTTTGACTCTGGGTTTGTAAGATGTTTGTAGAGCTTAGAATATCAGAGTTCACCCCCTTTATAAATTGTGTTTAAAAAAAAAAATAAAAAAAGCCCCAAGGTTTATTTCCAAAACACCACTGAGTCAAGGTTACCCTTGTATGTTTGTATCTATTTGGACCTATTTTCAACTGTAAGGCACCTAGAACACCACTTACAGGTGCCCGAAACATTCATCATTAGCGTTACGGTGCAACTAAATGTGGACTTCTCAGATAACCTGTCCTGTGTAACCAAGACATTGCCAAAATGTTAACTTTTCCCTTCTGTGCCTTTGGCATTTATGGTATGTTTTAAGTCGTATCTCAGACACTGCTGAGGAATGGCACAGAGATACAGAAACACAGCATATGTTGTTTCCTTTAAATAGAATTACAGGATTTATTAGAGTTCTCTCTCCATTTTAGGACAACATTATTCGCTTGAACATATGGTCTAGATACACCACTGTCTTACATTGGCACAAACGCTGCCATCAAGGTCCTGTCCACCCTGGGATCTTCCCAATGTTAGCTCCAATTGTGGTTAAATATGGTTGTAGCTAATGTGGGTGGGGACGTTTCTGTCTGAGAACCATATGAGCCAAACTCTACTATAGATATGCACCACTCCCAGGCTGTGTTTTAACACTGTTCTAACACACCCAGCTCTTAGACAAAAATTCACTGATCACACTGGTCAGAAAACCATACTAGAAGCCTCCTAGTAACAATTATGTTTAAGCACTTAGGTTGTGTTCAGAACCCAGGAGTCCTGACACCTCAGGCCTCTGTTTTAACCACTGGAAAATATTGCCTCTGCTAGGCAGAATCTGGACTGATTCTAGGAGCATAGAAGTGTTTATGCAAATCTTATCAGCAACATCCGTAATTTTAACTTCCTCAAATCTCTTGTCACATCCCCATCAAAGAGACTTTTACCAGCATAACTACTATTTCCTCATTCACTACACTTCGTTTTTGTAAGAAAATGCTTAAACTTGTGATCATTCCATTCTTCCTCCTATCCTGCTGTAAGCCATGGATCTGCTATTTATCAACTGCATCTTATTCCAAAGAGGGATCATTGACTAATTTTGCTCAAGTTCTTCTTCTCTCTTTTAGTTCAATCCACTCAGGAGAGTCAAAAATCCAATGAGAAAGATAGCGGTAAGTTTTCATTTTTCATTTGATGTTATTTACATGAACCCTTTAGAAAAAAAGTCATGTCATTGTGAAACAGAATAATTCCATGTTGTACAAATTTTTCTCCTTGTTCTCTTTAGTCACACATGGAATGAGATAGTTACGTGATTTTTTCCTCTTGCTAGATAGACTGTGTGTACATTCAGAAATGTTTGAAGTTTTTAAAACCCCGCTAGAATTGCTGAACAAAATAACAGTTTCCCTATTTTATGTACCGTAGCTGGCTCTAGAAAGGAAAGCAGCGTTGTATAGGAACTAGGATTTGAAATACTAGAAATACTGTGATTTACATGGACTGGAGCTCAGCATTATCCTATAGAAAGAGTTTGCAGACTTTTTTCTACTGTTACATTTATGATGATTCCATGAAAAAAAACTACATTAACAGAAAGTTGCCAGCCACTTAAGAATTCCAAAGTCAGGGTAGGCTAAAGTTAAAGCTGCTCCCACAACCGTAACTCTGCTTGTCTGTGCGTCTGTATCATTACAATACTGTCCATATACATTTTCACATACTATTTCACAACTAATTAAATAATGGATCATGCCCTGTTTCCCATAGCTTTAGATACACTACTTTCATATAATGACTCAGCAGAGCTTTTTTGGCTTAGATTTTTTATATCTGTTACCTTCTGTGTTCAGATGTGTGTTTTACTATGATAGTTAGTATGGATGTATGGATGACTGAAATTAAAACAGATGGTTCAGCCTTTCCTAGGACATGAGCAGCTAAATATAGTCTGGGGCTTCCTCCTCCCACAGAAATGTCCATGTCACAGGCAGGAACTTTGGGTGGAGAAGAACAGCTCTATGAGAATCCCCTTTTGGGGGATCTCTGCACACCATAGGCAGCTGTTCTTCCCCATACTCCCCGGGTGGACCCCCAAAGGTTAAGACTCATTGAAGGGCAAGAGCCCATTCTCTTCTTTTCCTGACACAAAATCTGAGTTTCAGGAAAAGATTTCCTCAGGGTGAAGATTATTAAGCTGTGGAAGGGACGGGAGGAAGCCTTGTTGCTTGGAACAGTCCAAACTATTAATTCTAAAATAGGGAGCAAACCCACACTGTCCAGAAGACAGATTTAGCAGGTCTTTTCCATCTCTAGATACTCTGCTCTGAGCTTCTTGTCACACTGAGAAGCTACTCAAAGGGGTGTTGTGAGGATCAGTTAATGGGTGTAAAATGCTTTGATAATATTTTATGCATGCTGCTATTTTTACTCCGTCTAAATTTCTACCTTGTACCTAGGAAGGCAGGTGCAGAATTCCCCATAAGAGAGAAAAATAGTTTGTACTCTTGGGAGCCAATCTTCCTCCCTCCCATTCCAAAACTCTAAGAGATTTCAAGGGGAGCAAGAGCAGGAGGTTTTACTCCATAGTAACCTTTGTGAAGGATCTCTACCCACTTTAAAAACATTCACTAAGGGTTTGATCTTATAAGCCTACTGTGTATGAAATTCCACTGAGGACCTAGTGCACAGAGCCCTTCCAGACTTGGAACATAAGCCTCACAACAGCCCTGTGCATTAAATTAGCTCTATGAGAGTGAAATGCTCTGTCCAGCGCATTTCTTGTTCTTTTTCAGTTGTTAGTAGGTGTCCTTGTTAGTTCCTGATGAGAGTGTTTGTTGTTATCTGCCGTTTACCACTGATAAACTGCGTCATTTTGTAGATAGTTCCTTGTTCACCACAAGCAGCTGCATCCTCTACTTGTGTAGCCAGATTATCAATATAATTCCATTTGTCCACTCTCACAAGGCATTTGACCTCCCGGTGTGCCTGGCTATACTGCTCGTGGTATTTGTCTTTTAGCTTCTGGGATTTTGTGTCTAAAACTTTTTCTTCAGGACTCGTCTGGTCTCTATGGCGTTCCCTGTGCTGGGTGTAATCCACTCCTTCCTTCTCTTCTGTCTGTAGCCTAGACAGGCTTCACTGCTCAGTTTATAAATTGCTGTTACTTTGTCCCACTTCTTGTTGATCTCTTCATCTGCATCAAAGATTTGCTGAGCAGGAGGCAGAAGAAGATCTTGATATCAACACAGCCTGCAGAAGGGTTGGCCTGCCCCCACACTCACCAGCAGCAGCGGGAAGCAGAGCGACCCGGCCCCAGCCCTCTCTGCTCCCCCAGCTCCCACCGCGTTGCTCCGCTTCCCGCTGCCACCGCTGCTGCTGAGTGCGGGGGCGGGTCTGACCCCTTCCTCCAACCTCCCTCCCCCAAGTGACAGAGCTGGGAGAGTGGAGCGGGCTGGGTCCGGGTCGCTCTGCTTCCCGCTGCCACCAGTTAGTGCAAGGGGTGGGCCTGACTCCTGCTGCTGGCGCCAGCCCCCCCGCTAATCCCCCGTGCTGCCCTGGGCCTCCCTGCCCTGCTTCTGCCCCCCATGGCCCTGCAGTCCTCAAGCGCAGTCCCCCCCCCCACGGAGGGGCTGGCCCCACAGCAGAGCGGCCGCTCCCCCCGCAGGGGGGTGCAGGTGCGCAGGCTGTGTAGGGCACCACCATAGGTAGGGACAGCCCTGCTCCTGTCAAGGATAACTTGAATGGAGAATTGTTCAAGGTAAATCCTAAATTAGCAGCATCTATCCTGACCCCTCTATTTACATCAGCCTGGGAAAGGGAAAAAGTGCCAGATGAGTGGACCAATGGGGTTATAGTGAAGATACCAAAGAAACGGACTCTCAGTGATTGTAATAACTGGCATGGTATCACACTTTTACCTGTACCAAGCAAAGTATTGTGTAGGATCATAGTCCAGTGTATATCAGAGGCAGTTGATAGCGTTCTCAGAAAACAGCAAGCTGGTTTTCGGAAAAGGCGTGGATGCACAGACCAGATCTTCGCTCTATGAATCATCATAGAATAATGCTTAGAATGCAATGACAACTCTACATAAATTTCATAGACTTTGAGAAGGCTTTTGATAGCATTCACAGGACCAGCCTATGGTGCATTCTGCGGGCATATGGAATTCCTTTCCATATAATCAATGTCATCAAAAGCTTCTATTTCAACTTTACATGCAGTGTTGATCATAGTGAGCTCAGTTTTTAAGTCAAAACAGGAGTACGTCAGGGACAAACTTTGCCTCATCTCTGCACACCATAGGTCAGGGGTGTGTCATGTCTGCAATCCTCTTCAACATTGCCATCAATTGGGTAATGCAGCGTACAACAGAAGACATATCAAGAGGCATTAAATGGACACTCTTCTCATCCCTTGAAGACCTGGACTTCGCAGATGATGTCACTCTCCTGTCACATACCCAACACCATATATAAGAAAAAACAGCTCAACGCATTCAGCCAGCAAATTGGACTGAAAATCAACCACAATAAGACAGATATCTTGACCTTTAATATTGCCTCACCATCACCAGTACAGATAGAGGATTATATTCTCACCAATGTAGAAACATTCACATACTTGGGCAGCACCATCAGCAAGGACGACGGAACAAGCCAGGATATCCAGAACAAAATCAGTAAAGCCAGGAACACCTTCAGGAGCTCAAATACAGTCTAGAAATCATCAAAATACAACACCAAAACCAAACTCAAGATTTATCAGAGCTGCATACTTTCAACACTACTTTATGGTGCAGAATGCTGGGGAATGAGAAAGTATGACATGTCCAAACTGTCTTCATTCCATACAACCTGCCTCAGAAAAATCCTCCATATCTTTTGGCCCAGAACAATCTCAAACCAAGATCTATTGACACAGTGCAGCCAAGAGGATCTGAGCACCACCGTTGCCAGAAGGCGTTGGAGATGGATCGGTTATGTGCTTCGGATGGAAACTGATTCCATCCCTAGAGTAGCAACAAGATGGACACCTGAAGGCAAGTGAAAATGAGGCCATCCAAAAACAACATGGCGAGGAGTTGTGGAAACCGAGCTGAAAAACCTGGGGCACAGCTGGGGAACCATTGGAAGACGTGCCAGAAATAGACAGGAGTGGAGGAGCTTCATCACTGCCCTAAATATCGGAGGCGTAATAGGAACATGATGATGATGATGATTAGAGTGAAGCGTCTGGTGAGTGACCACCCAAGGGATGAGCAACTTTCTCCACTAGTTTAGTCTTTGAAAGTCAAACCAAATTCCCCTGGAAACCATGAGTGCTCTGGAAAGAGGTTGCTTAACATGGGCTTGGCTATGGGATGTGGTTCTTAGAGTTAGTTTCACTGGGTGTCCATGTTACAGCAGGGGATACACAAAGAATATATATTTCAATGTGGATGCCTCAACTTTATGTAGTCTGCTTATATGCTGAATAACCTTCATTTTTCAAGTTAATGGGAATTTTGGGGAACCGAGCTCTTTTGAAAACCTGGTCTAAAGTGTTTACATTTTTTCATCTGTAATTATAAAAATGCTGCCCAGGAGTACTTTACCTTACCATTATTTCATTTGTCTAATGCCATAGTTACCTGCAAGAACAAAATTCTCCCCTATGGCTGTCTGAAAAGAATTAGTTTCTATTTTTGACCTTCTGAAAAATCTGTCACAATGTTGGCCAATTAGATTAGATATGTAATTACCACATACTGGTTGGCTCAGAACATTTATCAGGAGGAATTTTTGCTGCACTCGCTCAGATCAGATACGTAGTTGCCTACTTTGTGATTAGCTTGTAAAAAAGCATCAACAGGTTTTTCCCCTCTATCCTCTTTGGGTTCTAACTTCATCAGCTCTTTGGCACACTAGTTTTAAAAAACATCATCCCAAAGAAATGTCTGTGGCCAAAATGGGGGAAGATCTGCAGATATTTCCAATGAAAAATATTCCGAAGACAGGTAATAATCCATATGATCAATTCATGTTTCAAACATCAACATGTTTTTGCCCGAGAGGCTGTCTTGGTCAACATTTAGCATGAGGGTCAATAAATCTTAGCCATCACTTTTCATAAAACAATGGCTCCAAATCACAGGCATGTGATTGGGCACTGGTAAATCATGCTTCTGTGGCTGGCATGCTGGGGTCCCCTTCCTTACACTCTGGATAAGTCTCTGTATCTCATTCAGCAGGGTCAGCTCAGATAATGCTCAAGTCTTCAGCTGCAGGGGGCCCCCCCAGGACAGGGGGGTCACAACTCCATTCAGAGACAGGTGATCTGGTTAGCATGATGTTTCCTACTCAGACTGCCGGGCCACATCATGCAAGATGCTTTGTGCTCACTGGGGTTGAGGATGACTTGAGCCATCATAAGAAACAGGACACCTCCACCTTTAGTCTAGCTCTGGATGGTAATACTGTGGGTCCCCCTTTCCGCTGTCTAAAGAGGAAATCTACATTCAGTTTTCCACTAACTCTTCACACACACAAACACATACAGCCCAGTTATGGACACATTACCTTTCCATTTCCCCCGGACAAGGACTGTACTCCCCAGCTGAAATGACAGATGAATTTGGAGCAGGTAGCAGGAAAATATTTGTATATTGAATCTTGAGTCTTATAGCCATGGAGTCCAATAACTGAGGTTCCATGGAACACAGGTGTTGCCCCAGTCCTGATGCCCTGGGCATCTAGTTCTCCGCATTTCTCTGCCAGTGGGTTGGGAGGTATTTGTGAATTGTTGTTTTACTCAGAAATGTTTCTTTTCCCCAGAGCAACTGTCTAACCCTGAGTTTGGATCTCTCCAAAAGAGCTTGGAGGTAGAAATTGGCCAGAATGTGACCCTGTCCTGTCAATCCACCAATGGCTCTCTTCCTATCAACTATACATTTTTTAGAGGAAGTCAGAATCTGTGGCCGATTATACTGAAGAAAGACAGGAATGCAGCTCTGTTTAACCTAACTATCAGTTCTGCCAGCGACGTGGGGGAATATAAATGCAAAGTTGAAAACAGAATCTCCAACAGTTCAAAATACAGCAAGAGTCTCAACTTTACGTTACTAGGTAGGGGTTTGTGTGTATCTGCGACATTTTTCAACATCAGGAAATGAGTGTTCATAATAATCCATCCCAGCTGGCCTGATCCTGTGAGCGGCTGGAGGCACAACCCCACGGCTGTCTGACACATAGCACCATGCAGGACCAGGCACAAGCATTGTGCCATAACCCTCTCCAACCCATTCAGAATAGTTTAAAAATTATATTATGCATTAACATATAAACGCCAAGTCCAGAGAGGGCTCTGGCAGCTGGAACTGCAGTCAGAAGGGGGCCACACGAGCTGCACCCTCCACATGTGTAAGAGACCACCTAGATCAGACCCTATAGTTTTACTGTATAATTGTTCCTGCATATGCACAAAATAGCTTGCAGAGTACAATCCATGACCATCTCAGGATTATGCTGCCATGTGACCTTCCCCCTTCCTTGCTATCAATACCTTAACATTTGAGCAGCAAGACTTCTAAAACAGAATGCAATTTCTTTCAAAGGGATAGGGCCATATACTTTTCGGTCCATTCATCCTGTAGCAGCCGCAGCCAGCAATCCTGCAAGGCGTTCTGGTAGAGAACAGTGTTCTAGAACACAGTGTGCCCCTGTCTAGAACGTGGACCGGCTCCACAGCTGATGTGAATCAGCATAATTCTATTGGAATCAATGGAGCTCCATTGATCTAGGTCTGCTGAGGAGCTGTTCTCTTGTTTGTAGGTCTCAGTTTTAAATCTCATGTTTGCCTTGTACTTATTTTTGCATTCCACTGGTTACTTTACAGATCCAGTGTCCAAACCAGTGCTGAGCACGACTACTCCCCAAGTGAAGATAGGCCAGAACGTGACACTGTCTTGTCACTCAGAAAATGGCTCTTCTCCCATCAACTACATATTTTTTAAAGGAAAGAAGTCTATGTCATCCAGAATATCTATGCCAGGGAAGGCAGCAGCTGAGTTAAATGTAACTATCAATTCTCCCACTGACTTGGGCGACTATAAATGCAAAGCTGAAAATAATATCCCCAATAATACAAAATATAGCAACAGTCTCAACTTTACACTAGCAGGTATGTGTTTGTCCTACCTATTACTAATAACATCTGATGATGAGCTTTTAATGATCTCTGCCTGTCCATGTAAACTGGGTTAGCAGGTCCAGCAACAACAAAAGCATGTCAAAGTCCCTGATGGAACTTTTAGTGCCCGGTAGCAGGGTCCACATGGCATCTTAGGGCACAGTAGGTTAGAGTGCTGGACATTCACACCCTGGCTTGCTGTGAATAAGCCCTATCCACAATTTTTCCCACCATGATTTTACTCTTGAGGTGCATGGATATAACAAAAGAAACAAAGCCAGAGCTTTTAATTTAAACAGAGCCCAATTCAGCCCGTAAACCAGCACTCTAAGAACAGGGCATGAAGGGACACTACCAAGGAGTTACTTTTATATAGGCTTGGCAGAATTAGATTTTTATATATACACCCACATACATATATATACACCCACATGTATGTGGGTGTATATATAATTTCAACAGATAATATCCATGTTTATTTTTAAGGATTTTTATTTATTTAATTTTTCAATTGTGTGGAATTAAGGGAGGGGGTTAGACTACGGAGTGAGACAATAATTATTTAATTACAATGGACATTGAGATATAAAAAGCTAAAGCTTTACAACTGATAATACACAAATCATCACCACACATCAAAATATACAAAGCAAATATCCTCAAATTAAACTCCAGCAGCATTTTTCTTACTTTGCCTATCTGTAAATTTCAATGATCATCAATGGAAATATTTTTTCATCGTTTGTGTTTGATGAAACTCACGTTTACCAACATTGACTGATAAAAATCTAATCCTTCCAAGACCTGCTTTTATAGCCTTCCCTGGCTTTTCTCTGAGTTTATCCTGTACACCTGCAGGACATCTTAGCCTAGAGCCTACTTCCTGTGATAGGGCAGGATTGTATCCAGATACTCCCCACTCTGCATCTGTAGGTTTTTAGCATGGAGCCAGTTCTTTTTCTCTCTAGGCTCAGGTAAGGACCCCTCACCTTGCCACAGTCAGTGTTATTAACAACTGCTACTCCACTTCTCCAAACTGTAACAGAAAGACTGGGCTTTCATTTTAATAGAAAGATAAGTACTTGGAACATCTTGCCACACCTGATCTTGCTCTCTACAGACACTCTTTCTCCTATTGACAGGAGAGAATGGCATTTCCTATCCCCTCCGCATTTTTCTTGTGCTGCTGCTTCTGCTGGTGGTGACAGCAACTGCCCTACTGGTTCCATTTCTGATCCTGCCTTGGTGTAAAGCAAGTGAGTTTTTTTTTTTTTTTTGCTTCTCCAGATTTTCATTGTAAAATAGTGCTTCCGGCCCTTGTTACACTCGGTGTCCTTGGAAACGGAAGGCTTAGCTTCCTGTCTGCACATCACACACTAAAGCCTCCCCCTTTCTTAGCAGCTGGTCTCAGTACTCCCAAAGATGCCTGGTCCAGATGGTATCTCCCGGCCAGCTCCCATTACATTGGAGGGGATGGCCCAATAATATAAGCTTCAGGATGATAACATCAAGATTCCCAGGAACTGCTGAGTTAAATCCAGTTAGGGTTAACTTATTTCTTCACCTTTTTGAGGTAGATACTGTATTGGGATCTTTAGGAGGAGCCCTTAGAAAACCAATATCCAATCTCTTCTGAGTGAATGCAGATCCGGTGGCACTTTTCTTAAGAGAAGTTTGCCCTTGGGTAAAACGCTCTCCCCATTCTAGTGGATTGACTCCTTTTTGCTCTCCATGCTAGAAGAAGCCACATTTCATTGAGACCATACATATATAAATAAAGGGTGGATATAAATGCAAGGTAATAAGACCAAAGAGGCACCATTCTCCATCTTTTGATTGACTCCAAGTCTATCCTCAAAGCCAAATATCTCTCTTCATACCAAAGCAACATGTTTTCAGGCTACATTTTAGGTCCCAAAGGCAAAAAGTTACACATGTGCTTATCTTCATGAACATGAATATTTTTGCTGACGTCAGTGAGACTGCTCACATACCATAAGTTACACATGTGCACAACTGTTTGCAGGATCAGGGGGGCCTTGGCGTCCAAAATTAAAGTAGGAAAGCAGTCTCTTTTTGCAAGGACCCCATGATATAGCACCAATACTTGCTGCCTTTGGGAGCAATTTCCTCTTCCCATACCACCACGTGAAGTAAAGATGCAGTCAGGCATGATTAGTACTGCTTGCTAAGGAATGATGTTCATCGGGACTATAAAATTATTTAAAATATCTAACAAACCCCCAAAAAATCATGGGACACACATTTTTGGAGCAGTTGATATTTTTATCACTTGAATAATTTTGTTTTCTTTACAACTTGCAGGAAAACTGAAGTCAGCTGGCTCCTCAACTGGTTTTGTTTCAACGGACAAAACAACAGGGTCTGAAAACTACGTGACATACACTGAGATTGGTAAATTCCAAACTGCTCTTTCTTTAGTCGTGGGACTCACATGCAGGAATCTGGCTGCAGGACATGATTAACTAGTCCTAGATAAAGTTTATGGATGATGCCTTTTGGTCTCAAATGGGGAAGATGGGAAATGGGTGATCACTACAGGCAAGTTCCTAACCCAATAGAACTCTCATTGACCTTGACTGGAAGTTGCTCAGCATCTCTCAGGATCAGGCCCTATATGGGCATCTCATGCCAGCCCAAGAGCCAAATTGCAGCCTGGGGAATGACATTCATTAGAAAGATCCTTAGAAACTTATGTGAACTATCCCTCAGGTCCAATCAGGACAGAACTAGAAGGAAAGTTTGTGTTTGGGTGTCTGTGGAGGTATTGGTAAGGGAGTGACAACCACAAAGCAAAGAGAAAATGAAATACTAGCAAGTAAAGCAGAGCCTAGATTTATACAATAGCACCTTGCTAAAGTGTGGAAAGGATTTCTGGGTTGCCAGCAAAAGTGAAAAACAATTGCACAGCTTCTGCATTTTGCTTTGTATTCTTCAGCGTATATTTCAGTTCTTCACTCTCAGTGTTGCTCAATGCTGAAGAGATTCAGAGCCACTTTCCCCCAAAATAGAGCCACAAAATAACTGGGCCACAGCTGACAGCCTCCATGTTGTGTTATAACTAAGGGTAAGATTTTGTCACAGACATCACAGATTCCGTGACTTTAACAGACCTCTGTGACTTCAGGGCTAGAGCAGCTGTCATCCCCCTCTGCTGCAGCGAGGCTGGACCAGCAACAGTCAGCACCAGCCACAGGAGCAATGGCAGGACCGGAGCGGCAATAGCCAGCAGCCAGGCCCCGGGGCCGATGGTCAGCCCCCAGGGCTGGAGTGGCAGCTGGGGGCGGCGGTCAGTCCTCGGGGCCAGAGCGGCGGCCGGTGGCTAGCTCCCAGAGCTGGAGCCGCAGATGGCTGTCAGCCCATAGCGCCAGGGCTCACACTGTAAGTTTCCCTACTCCCTGATATTTTTAGTAAAAGACCAGGTCAGGGGCTTCTGTGAATTTTTGTTTACTGCCCGTGACCTGTGTGTGACTTACTAAAAATACCCATGACAAAAAACATCACCTTAGTTATAACATTGTGGGCTAACAGACCTCATAATAAAAACGTTGCAGGACAGACACCATGCCAGGATTATCTTGAAGTTCTGTCATATGTCTCGTGACCAAAGGCTTTATCTCCGCCACCCCACTTGGAGGCTGGGAAAAAGGGAAGATATCTCCCTATCTTCACAACCCCTGTTTCTAGCAACTGGAATGAAGATGGGAAAATGGGTGTTTTTCCTCTCTCTCCCTCCACCTGTCTCCTAGGAGGAATGGGGAGGTATTCTGGCTGCTCTGCACCATTAGCTCTGCATTCCCTGCAATTTTTCACATCAGGTAGAGAGTCCTCAACTTGCACTGTCCAAGAGTATGTAGAGGGAGAACAAATACAGACTCTGTGAGAGGCACATGTGGGTCTTATACCACAGGCTGAGTCTCAGGGCTTTCACAAGCTTAAATTCACCAAGCTGTAATCTCCTGCAACTGAACCTTGAACTCTTTTTCACTTGTTTCCATCCAGAGTATGCTAAATCTGAAGAACTGGAGTACGCCAACATACGGATTAGAAAAGAGGAGGAAGATAGGAAAGGTAAAAGGCTTAGATTGTGACCATGGGCAAAATGAAGCATTTCACATTTTCAAGTTCTTACAACTAATGTTCTGGAAATGAAATAAAAACTGATTTAAGCACAAATGTGTGTATCCCAAACATGTCTGTGGATTAATGACAAAACTACCTCATGCATTTTGGAGTTCACTGTGCATTGATAGCATAGTCAAACGTTCACTTGCAGTAGGGCCTGACAACTGCCTGGTCTCACTCTTTGTAAACCACTTTCACTGCATGCTCCCTCTTTGCAGAGGTTAAGCACAACTCCCTATGGAGACAGATCCCTTGTGGTTAGCATTCAAAGGGCATTTGAAGACAAGAAGGATGAAACTAGAATTAATTTCAGGCAGACACTAAAATACGCCCCCAATTTGCCTTCAAGTGTTAGCTACCAGCATCTAGACTAATGGGTTGGAGGTACAAGGTAGGTTGTTTATTTAAAGGGAGAACGGGTGTTTCTATTGGTTTGAGCACGGGACCGGCTAACCGAAACTCCCATGAACTAACCTGTGGCTAACCCTGACTCGGTGTATGACCACAGTGACTATTTGAGCTCTTTGACAATTTCTCATCTTTAAAATAGGAATAATACTTTCCCACCTTGTGGATGTTATGAGTGCCTATGAATTCCCACACAAAAATCTTCATTAAGGTGAACTAAGGTTCAGAGTACATACAAATAACTTAAGGGCAAAAATCTTTACAAGAATACAATAGTTAATTTGAACAAACCCTCAAAAAAAAAAAAAATCAGGAAACTGTTAAGATTAAATATGAAAATCACAGTGTTGGGAGAGTGAAGTGGCCCACACAAAACAAACCCAAACCAACCAACTTTATTTTATTAAGTGGTCTGTAGAATAAATAGTTAAGACTGCCTGCTACAGAGAAACTTCTCACTCCAGTTAGAATCCTTGACCAGAAAAGAACTACCAATAACCGTCAGATCCCAAATGCAACAGCTTCATTCTGAAACTGTCCTATTTGTGTCGTTAGTTATTGAGCTACAAGAGGCATATTTAAATATAGCTCGATTACTGTAGATTTTAAGGGTTATTGACTGTGTCTATTCTGACTTTTAGTGAACATGAAGGCAGATACTACAGTTGTCTACTCTGAAGTCATCATAAGAGATGGAACGCAACAAGGTAAGTTTCCTCTCTGATGATTTACACGAGAGAGAATTATATAAAATATTTTTTAAAGAGAACCTCTACCCTGGTAAATTTTGCTAGCACCACCGTGCCTGTATAGGAAGCACATAAGCAAACATTTAGATGCTAATTTCCCCACCCTAATTATTTTGCAGTCAGAAGCGGATGTTAATCTCCTCCCCTGCTAATATTAAAGAATGGGTTCCTCTCCCTGACTTTTAGAGATTCCAGTTTGAGCAAGAAAAAAAAAACATGTTAGAAAAAGAAGTTCATTGATGCCCAGATTTCTGATTCCTTTACTCATGCACAGTACCTTACTCCACAAGTAATGCCACTGTCACTAATGGGACTAGTTGTTAAAAAAAAAAAAAAAAAAAAAAAAAAGTACTATCAACATGGTGGTGCAACTGAACTCTCCACTGGCATTACTCTTTTGATGTATCAGCGGGAAGGAGTAAGCCACCAGTTAGCTAACATGGTCCAGCTATAAGGCTCTCACACAGAGAGCTTTGCTCCTGTGCTTGTCAGGAATTTCAGGAAATAAAACAGGATTTTAAATAAGCAGAGAATAAAAAGGTCTTGTTTAGCCATAGTTCTCTTAAAAATCTGTCCCAGTAGCTGCTTGCTTGGCAAGATGTCTCCCTAAAGGATCCATCATTTGCCTTGCTAACTACTACTGCCTGCCAGGGAGCAGCTTCCCAGGACTCCTGGGAAGGTATTGAGCAGGACTCCTGCCTAGTATTGCCCCAGTCTTTTCCAGTTTGGGGAGTGGGACTTGACATGACCCCCTAACACTGGAAGAGTTGACCATTTCCCTGCCACAGCCATTTCAACTCAGATCTATACACCTGGGTCCCAGCTACAATACTTAAGGGTATAAGACCAGTACATTACCCACTCCATATTGCTTCCTCACTCACCCTGTAGCAAACAATTTTCTCTATCTACCTTAATGGATTACTTGAAATAAAATGTTTACAGCTTAGTTCTTCAAATTGTTCTGGTATCCTTGAAAGGCAGAACAAACAACTAATATGTTATATTCAAACCAGACATCACAGCAGTCTAAAGGCTGAACTGGAAAACAGAGGCCATCTAGAGAAACATACTCACCTAGTAACAAACACTGCTTTCTCTAAAAGCAATGCATCCAATGGCTTTGCTTTTCAATTGACCTTTTCCACATTTAAGCTTTTGAAAGTCTCAACTCCCATTTATCTTCCCATTGCAGCAGAGACCGGCATTTGTCACCATATATCAGCAACATGCGTATTATCTAGACTCTCAACCAAGGAAAACTATTTTCCATTAAAAAAAATAAATTTTCCATAAATTGGATTTCTTCCAGGAGACCAAATCTTCTAGGACATCTTTGAGCCTGCACTGCAGAAAGAGGCAAACCCAGCTCTGTCCATCAAGGTTAGAGCAGGGCTAAGAATGCACATCTGCAGAGTTTACCAATTAGAGAACTTCTACAGCCAGGAAAACTTTATCAAACTGGCAGGCTCTGCAGCTGAGCATGATTAGCTCTGCTCTACCTGTGGTGGATAAATATGGTTTTGCCTCTCTCAGTGCAGGCTGGAAGAGGTGTCCTGAGCCTGCCAGTTTGAGATAAGGGTAAGTTCTCCTGGCTGTGAAAGTTCTCCAATTGGTAAGCTTTCCAGATGAGCATTATTTGCCCTGCTCTACCCCTGATGGACAGAGCTGCGTTATCCTCTTTCAGCAGTGTAGGCTGGAAGATCTTCGTAGAGGATTTGGATTTGATAGAGAATGAGTGCATCAGAAAGCTTTATCAACATCAGTTTTGGAGGATGTCATGGGTACTTCCACAATGGTATCTAGCAACACAGTAGGGTATTGTGACTCAGAATTCCTGGCTTGTACTTCATCTGTGCCACTGATTAGTGCGATACTTTGGAAATCAATTTAAACACAGATACAAAATTCCTTTTATTAGAGAGGTTCTAATTTATACATTTTTAGCTGCTGTAATGTACTTAATTAAAAAGTCCTTCAATCGAGAGATGTGCATCATTTCTTTCATGGTTGTGTCTCTGCTTCTCAGCTGAACCACTCCATTCTCCAGCGTAGCATCACTGATCAAGATTGTGAAGAGGACACTCATCTCATCATACCTGCCAAAGAACGAGCACTCATCACTGCTGTTACAGTATTGTTGCCTTGGTGTGTGGCAGACTTAGATTGGGGTTATATCCCAGAGCAATATGTATATGTTCAAGTTTTGCATGTAGTTCTGTGTCCAATATGAAGATGCCTATTTTCTTACTTTCAGCTCCTTGATCTTCTCTAGTTAACTGCAATAAGTTATTAGATTCCTTTGCAATAAAAGGGGAGTTTTATTTAGTAACCTACAATAGGGACATTTTTCACAGGAGAAAAATGTTACCATTTCTCCAATATTTACTAGCTGATCATCCATACTTTGAAGAGTATTGTACATGAACATGACTTATTAACTTTGCTATGTTAAAACAGTATGTGTTTGTTTCTTGCTGAAAACCTCTATTAAAGTTAAGAGAAAAGCACAAATCAAGATTTTTTTCTTTTTACTCCTTAATCTACTTATGTTTTGTAGGTTGATGTGGGCCAGTTCTAGCAAACTTAATGGGCATGAGCAATTCTTACTCCAGGGGTAGGCAACCTATGGCACGCATGCCAAAGATGGCACGCTAGCTGATTTTCAGTAGCGCTCACACTGCCCAGGTCCTGGCCACTGGTCCAGAGAGCTCTGTATTTTAATTTAATTTTAAATGAATCTTCTTAAACATTTTAAAAATGTTATTTACTTTACATACAACAATAGTTTAGTTATATATTATAGACTTATAGAAAGAGACCTTCTAAAAACATTAAAATGTATTACTGGCACGCAAAACCTTAAATTAGAGTGAATAAATGAAGTCTCGGCACACCACTTCTGAAAGGTTACCGACCCCTGTCTTACGCAGTAGGACTGCTTGTGTGAATGAGAATTACTCAAGCTGGTATCAGTTGCAGGGCTGGGTTCTATATAACAACAGTTTCAAATCAAATGACTTAAGAATGAAATGCAGAAGTCAGTCCAGATGCAAAATTGGATGTAAACTGGTTCAGTAGATTTATGATTCACTCTAAGAAACTACAGTTTTCAGATGGGATTTCCTGAATGGTTTATTATTAGCAACTGAAGAGCAAAAAACAAACAAACAAAAACAAACAAAAAACAATAGTTGAAGTATGAAAAATAAAAGTTTACTGAAATCCCTCATTTTTTTAAAATGAACTAATTCAAGGGTTTTTTTAAATGCTGTTAGAGATATCAAGTCTCAATCTGTATTTCAGTACCTTCAGTGATTTGGTTACTGTACCTGATGACTTTATACTGAAATCACATTCATTTTTGCTACTTTAAGGAAAGCCATCTTTCCACTTGACATTTTATTTTTTTCTTACTTTGCATAGAGTTGCTCCAGGGGTGTGTGCATGGTTTCAAGATACCCAGGCCACACAGAGATTCCTTTCTCTATCAATTCGTTGAACAGCCCCTGACACACCTAAGAAAAAGACAGTCTTAAGAGGTTTAAAATGTTGGGAGAAGGAGCGATACAAATTGTAGTATCTGTTTGATATCAAAGCTCGTTTATAAATTAACAGAAACATGCACTCAGAAAAGAGAGCACTACTGCTAAGAGATCTTCATGGTTATATGTAGTTCCCCATATGCATATCTAAATAAAAAGGTCTCCCCCCCCGTGTATTTCTTACATAGACATCACTAACTTGAAAAAAGTCACATCTTCATCTGAAGATTTCCTCCTTACCATTGTTACCCTTAAGACTACTATGGAAGATTAAACAAATTTAGTTTATATGCAGAATAAACTCCAAAAATATTAGTCAATATTACTTTTCTATTAAATACAGCTTGAGGAAGAGCAGACATTAAAGCCTGGATGTTTCTGTTCCCCAACTCCATGTGGGATTAATCACAGTGGAACAGATGTGTCCACTGCTCCCAAATCCACTATTCCACAGGGCACCTCCTAGCATGCAGAGAATATGGATCTCTGCAGGGGCTTCCTAAATCCTGCACAGTGAAAATGCTGTTTCACTGGAGTGAGGGCACTTCATGCCCATGAAGGAGAAGCAGAATCTTCCTCACATGAATAGAAGGCTTTAAAAAACGTCAATATGAGATTTACAGCACAAGACTACATGTAACTCCAACTCCCACAATTAAATGCTTAGTTTCAACACACCTGTCTCAGCTCCATTGTTGGGCCTCTTCCCACGTCCAAAGCAACTTTTATTGGTGTTAAACAAGGGTGAAGCTTAAGTACCTAACAATGTTGCAAGAAACATGTTACTGGGCATTTACATTAAATACATGAAACAGAACTTAAAAAAAAAAAGTGTATTAGGGTGGATTTTATTTAAATCAAGTTGATTTAAATCACTAGTCAGGAAGACTCGATTTAATCATGGATTTCTACATAAAAGTGCATTCTTCTTGGTTGTTATAACCTGAATACATATTCTTCACAGGTAGAGAAACTTCATTAAAATATTATCAAACTGGGTCTCTTTTACCGCCTGCTGCCATTATAGGTTTTCCCTTCTGGTAGGAGAATGGTATGGTAGATCTCAAATCAACGAAGGCTACACTCAGAAAGACCTCAAGACTTCTGGAATATGCTGTTCAAACAGTTTCACATTTGTTCCTACTGCTTGTCCCTCCCTTCTCAAATTTATCTCCAGACTTCTTCTTCTTATCCAGATCTATTCCACCCCCAACAATCTTCTATTCATTGAACTTTTTGAAACTTTCCGCTTTTAGAGAGAGGCAAGGGATTGACTCTATGTACACAATTTTGCAGAGGGACAACAGGGTTCAGGTCTTATTTCTCACCTCTATATATTATTTATTTTAAAACATTTTTGCTGTTAACAAGCATATTATCTCTGGAGACACAAATCCAGTGTTTGAGAACTGCAAAACTAAGTATCTCTGATGGTATCTTCTAGACTGAGCACTGAGTCCCATTGGGTAGATAGAAAGATTAACCTAAGTAATCTATACAGAAGCCCCTGGAAGCCAATAAAATTGGGTCCCTAATCCATTAACTACTGGAACTCATTTACAAAAACTTTTCTTAAACATTACATGAATATATAGTCTCATACTATAGAATTAGAATTTATAATCCCTATTCCATGATGAAATATCTGAGCTATAATGTATCTTTAGATGGATTTTTTTTTGATAAAATGCTTTTTGAAGAAAAAACCTGATTTAAATAGAAAAAAAAATCGAGTTTTTATTTATTTAAAAAAAACATTGATTTTTATCCACCCTGAGGAATATTAAACTGTACTTAAGTTTTTGAAATAATGAAAAATAAATGCTTAGTTAGCAAATATATTCAATATGTACAGTCTTGTGTTCCAGACTAGAATAAAGCGAGCCACATTTGATATAACACTCAGACTGTTTTAGTTTGTAGTTTCCTAGTAAGACTATTTTCACAATCCTGACATACACTAAAAGAAGTCACCTTTCTTTGAAGAGTTTTCTTTCTTGTTAGAGAGCTCTCTGTGAGTTGCAGAGAATCACAAAGATATGCTAGCACTCCTTGGTCCAAATTGCCACTCACAGACAGCACATGAGGAATAACATTCTTCCTTCCATCCCGGCCCTGCAGGAGAAACACCACAACAGAAATGCACTAAGTAACAGTCCTCAAAAATAAATAGTGTATTTAAATGAATGAACACAAGAAGGCACCAATCCCAAGATGGATTCCCTCAATGTACATTTAAAACAAACATATATTAAAGAAGAACAAGCAGGAGCAACCTCACAACATACGGCAGTATCTAACTGAAGCTTGTAGTGAGAGAGAACCTTCCTTAAATACTGCCTCTGAAGCAACATCTCACCAAAAGCCCTCCCAGAAGATAAGCCTTACAACAGCGGTTCTCAAACTTTTTTTTCCATGGACCACTTGAAAATTCCTGAGGGTCTCGGCGGACCACTTAATGATCTTTCCAAATGTTGTTTGTACCGTTAACTATTTTAAAGTGCTTTGGATAAAAGCGCTATATTAAAAAAAAAAAAAAACCCACACACACACACACACACAATTAACTTTTTTTGTTCAACAAATAAAAGCACACAACTCATCTTTTAATATCAGTAGTCTTACCTTGCTAATGTGATGGATGTGCCCTCTCTCCCCCGCCACGACAGACCCTGAGCTGGGGCTGGGAAGGAGGGGGTCTCTCCCTGGCAGCCACAGCCCTGGAGCTGGGGAAAGTGGCCTCTTTATCTGGCCGCCAAAGCCCTGAATATCCCAAATTCCCCCAACAGCCTCTTCTCACCCCACTGCCCCCTCCCACCTACCCCCTATTGCCCCCAAGGCCACCACCTCACCTTACATGTGCATCTTCTCCAGAGTACAGGCACCTAATTAGTGGAGCCACGCCTGCGCCTTTCCACTAATTAGGTGGGTGGCCACCCAGGCATGCACCTTAGAGGGAACTATCTGTGGATCACCTGAATGGAGCTTGCGGACCACAGTTGGAGAACCTCTGCATTACAACAAGGCAGGGATTTCCGACCCAGGCAATTGGGTTCAGAAATGAAGGACTCCTCAAAGAGAATACCTTGCCAGAAGCCTCCTCTTTTTTACACCAAGGGGCTCCAGCTTGAGCATCTCTGTTGATCTCAACTGTAGCAGAATAGCAGGGGGAAAAGAGGAGGTCTCTCGGGTTTCGTATGTCAATGCCAAAGCCTTAAACCAGTGCTTCTCAACCAGGGGTCCAGGGCCCCCTGGGGAGCCGCAAGCAGTTTTCAGGGGTCCACCAAGCATGGCCAGCGTTAGATTCGCTAGGACCCAGGGCAGAACGCCGAAGTCCTGCCACACAGGACTGAAGCCCGGGGCACCGAGTCCCACTACCCGTGGCTGAAGCCAAAGCTTGAGCAACTTAATTTCGCAGTGCCCCCTGTGGTGTGGGGTCCTGGACAACTTGCTTGCTATCCCCTAATGCCAGCCTTCGCTTTTATATGCAGAAAAACAAATTGTTGTGGCACAGCTGGGCTCTGGGGTTTATAGCATGGGGGAGGGAAGAAGCTCAGAAAGAAAACAGTTGAGAACCCCTGCCTTAAACCGCACATGGAAAGGCAACTAGTGCAGACCCTGCAGCACCATGGAACATTCTCACAATAGAATTCTCTACTTAACAAATGAGTACCACAATCTGAACTACCGTTCCCTACACTGTTCTGTCAACGTACCTCAAGTCTAACTTCAAGGATCAGCTCTGGAAGTCAGAGAATAGTTTGGTTTCTATGCTCATTCTCTGGCCTTCTATCTGCTTTTGAGACCTGATAAGATCATAGTCCAAGATCGCTTGGGTGCAGGCTACCAACCACTCACACTGCCTTTGTTTCAAAAACAAAATTTTATTTCCATGTTAATAAACTGGATCACACCAAAGCAAGATTTGTATCTCAGAAGGCTTTCCCAGTGAGCAATATTTTAAATATAATAAAATTAACTGAATCTTACATGTAATTTTGATTTATTCCCTGGATACATTTGTAACAGTTCATTATCTCCTAGACTCTGCAACGTTTCTATTGGTTCCTTTCCCCAAGGAAAGCTGTAGTACAAATTATTTCCTTTTCTTCCCTCTTTATCTTGAAAGTCGCTGCTGCTGAAGTTGGATGGGCCTATCGCAAACTGGAAATTAAGAGATTTAAAATGTCCACTTATTGTACATATTAACTGAATTGCAAATGGTAACAACTCTCTTAAAATATAGATGCAAACCCACTGGCCTGTGACCATTTAAGAACAGCTTTTAGAATTCCGAAATGCTATATCAGTTACAGCACACAAGCCTCAAATCACTCAGAACAGAAACCCAAACTAAAATGGTGTTTTCCAATTCCCATTATAAACAGTTTGACAGTGTTGTTAGATACTCTTACACAGTTTCTCTATTTTACCCCATAAGTGGTTGCAGTTCGGAGGTAGATATCTGGCAATATCATTCTATATCACCCCTAAAAATGCCTTTCCCCCCATAGAACATAAATGCTATAAGAGGCAGCCCAATGTTTTCTAGCTTAAAGAGCAGTAATGATGAAGTGAATATCAAATACCTTTCTCCACCACTGGAGCCGCTGGCGTAACCAGTAATCAAGCCACTGTCCTGCAGTTCTGGCGGAGCTAAACCATACAAGGGAAGACATTGTCCTTTCGCCTATTCTTTAAACAATAGCAAGGGGCAGCAAGTTAACTCCTTCAAAAATAATAAGGGAAAAGCAAGAGACAGCATTCAAAAAGATATCCAAAATGAGCTTGCATTTGTTTAGTTTAAATATAAACAGAGGTTTGTCAGTTTTCATTACTGTACCTTGCGATGTTGTCATTTTGAGGCTCAATGTCCGGAACAGGATGAAAACATACTCCAACCTGAGCAAGTCCACATGGCAGCCTCTTGTTTACCAATTCTAGACAATTAATATATTGCTGTAGAGCACCTGTCATGAGACAAATCATCTATTTCTGCAGTTCTAGAAAGTATTTTAAGTTTTAATTATAATTAAAATTAAATTCTAACTTATCTAAAGAACAGTTAAAGCACAGACATTTAGCAAGAAGGGAGAACAAAGGTAAAAGCAATAAGACCACAACTTGATAATTACCATACATTAATTATAGTATTTTGCATGTACCAGCTCTGCCATTTGGACTGCTGTTTCTGAGATAACTGGTGAAAAATTCAGTTCCCACAGGCCCATCTCCAATGTCGACAGAACAGTTAACAGTCACATACACATTTAGGCATCACAAGGCATGATTACATTGCTTCAGGCTGTGGCTACACTCAAAACTTCAAAGCGCTGCCGCAGAAAGTGCGAGTGTGGTTGCGCGCCAGCGCTGGGAGTACTCCACCTCCACGATGGGATTAGTTTACGGCGCTGGGAGCGCTCCGAGCGCTGGGGTACCGTTTACACTGGCGCTTTACAGCGCTGTAACTTGCTGTGCTCAGGGGGGTATTTTTTCACACCCCTGAGCGAGAAAGTTGCAGCGCTGTAAAGCGCCAGTGTAGCCAAGCCCATAGTACCTGACGAGGACACAAACTTGTAACACACTGAGGCAACATCACAACAGGAAATTGCAACTGGTAAATCGTTTTAACAGATTAATCTTATCCAGTGGGATAAATACAAAGAGGTAGCCCACCTGCCTTTGGCTCCCAACCAGCAGATAATGAGAGATGATATCATGCCTGCAATTTCTAAACATATTGTTCATTGGGGATAATAAGACCAAGAACGTACCATGAAGAAGGTCCTCTCGCAGCACCCCAGACATCCCTAGCACCTTTTCCAGAGCTGCAGTTATCTGCTCTTTGTTTAATTCTTTATTCTGGAAGATTTCACGCAGCTTTCCAACCTGTATCAGCCTGAAAGCCTCCCCTGCAGGCAGCATGCCAGCTCCTGGAGCACGATGTAGCAAAGAATCCACTGCAAACACCTGCTCCCTGGAAACCACCACCGAGGCCCACCACTGGGCTGCCAAGTTCTTCCTCAGCTCCATCCCCAGGGGCCCAAGGCCTGGGTGGCAGCCCCTCAGGTAAGAGTCCCACGTGAGTGTCTGCTGCTGGTCCCCTCTTAGAAAGTGCCTCCTTTGGCACACATCCAGCAGCACCTCACTGCCCTCCCAATGCTGCCCCTCTGCACTGTTGCAGGGCCCCCCCATATAGGGCCGCAATTGGGCAAACTGGGGCCCCAGCGCAAACCTGAGGGACCGCATCTGCACCCCAGGGACCCCCACCGCAGGCCTGGGGAGCCCCACCTGCACCCCAGGGACCCCCACCGCAGGCCTGGGGAGCCCCACCTGCACCCCAGGGACCCCCACCTGCACCCCAGGGACCCCCACCGCAGGCCTCAATTGGATCTTGGAGACGCCCACGTCAGGCCCCGGCTGCCCCCCCTTCAGGGGATGGTTGGGGTCCAGGACCCCAACCCGAGCCCTGCCCCAAAGGCTGACCCTCGAGCAACCGCTCAGCACCATGGTGGGACCGAGAGCGCCCGGGGCCTGAGCGGGAGGGAGGGAAGGAGAAGAGGCCCCGACGTCCCCCAGGACGCGCACGCGCACTGGCTCGGGAACGGGCGCTGCGGCAGGCGAGCTCAGCTACCACAGCGCGCGGAAGAAGAGCGCTCTGGGACGCGCGTCCTATGCTGGGCAAGGTCACGCGCCCAGCGCATGCGCAGTAATTCCCCTGCGCCTGTCCCCTACTGCTCAACTTGGAGTCCCAGCTCTTCACTCCCTTGGGTTGGGTCAGCTTCCGCCGCGCTCGCGGCACGGGCAGTGGGTCCCTGGTAGCGCGCCGGCACCCGGGGGGGGGGCCGGAACCGTGAGGCCCCGCTCCCTGCCCCCGCTCGAGGCCGTCCTAGCCAGGCCGGAAGCTGGAGCGCCCCGTGTTAGAGCCGCGCAGGGCGGGTGGAGGGTCCGGGGCTCCCCACAGTGGCCGGGCTCCTTGGGCGGCTCTTTCCACGGTCCGGTTCCTGCTTCCGGCCTGGCCAGGGCGCGGGGCCTTGGGGGAGCAGCGGGGGGGCGTCCCCTCCCCTCCCCCACTGGAAAGAGGCTGGTGCCTCCAGCAAGGAGCTGATCACCTTATCAGCCCCCCCAAAACGCAGCCCCGGCCTGAGGCTTGCTGGGGGGGGGGGGAAGCGGGACAACGCAGTGGGCAGACATGGCCCGCCCCCTTGGGAGGCTGTGCCCCCTCCCAGTACCCTGCCTGGCTAACCGTGCTGGCAGGTTCAGGGCGATTTGAATGTTTGCAGTTTGAAATGACACTTTAATCTATAATTTGATTATTTATTTATTTTTAATTAAAAGAAAAGCCCAACAGTAGTGGTGTTTTTTCAAGCCAGCAGGAAACATCTATCTCTGATAAGGAAACACCTTCAAGCATGGGTCATTATGAATGGAGCACTTGGCTCTGATCCCACGTGAATCCCCAGTTGACCCCATGGGACTCTGTGCAGGTATTAGCACCCAGCTGCATAGATCTGATTATAGGACTGAAACCTGAGGCTACTTCCTACTGTCTTGAGGCTGTTGTGCCAACACCTTCACCTATTGTAAGACCACAACATTTTCTGACAACCCTTCTCTGCCTTCCCCTCCATCATGGGCACACATTCATGCATGGGCAAATGAGCCAGGAGATGGGAGTCAAATCACAACTTTCCAAAGAGGCTTTGGGTGATGACAGCTGTCATCTACTGAGTTTAAGTGCAAATAGGACTATGGAAGGAGAATCTGGGATGGTGCTCTGTATCTAGACACATAAGTCACGTGAGGCCCCTGGATGCACAAAGCCCAGTGTGGTCACAAAGATAGGAGATGTTTGCTGCAGTTCGTGTCAGAGCAGCATTGTTATATAAAAAGGCCTCTAACAGAAAGGTTCCCTAGGCAATAAAAGAGGGTTAAAACAGCATAGATGGGAGGGACCTAATGTTCTGCTGTAGGCGTGTGTGGCCGAGGTGAGGGAAGGTTTGTCTGCTAGTTCTGCTAATGAGCTCCCAACTGGCAGTCTGACTCAACAGCATGGCAGTGGAAAATTCCATACATGCAGCAGCGTTTCCTAATCATGGATTTAAACTAGTTCCAGTAGGTGGAGCTTAATGAGTAAGCATTCAATGTGCTGTGCATGTTATGAAAAATTCATGTATGTTTAAGTCTCACTGATTCAGAATAATCCCATCATCCACAGTTGCCAGCTTTACAGGCTAGAAGAGCAACAGAGTGAAAATAAAAGATTGACAAGAATTGTTACTAGGTCACTAGGTCAACCTGATACGTTACACGGCTAAGCAAAAGAAATCCAGTTTAACATCCTATCCACAGTAGGATCAGAATCCTGCTAGTTACAATGGTATTTACAAATGAGAGTTGTCAATAGCTTGGTTCTAGAAAAAGGCAAGGATAGTCTTTGTCTGAGAATCAGGAGTCATATTCTATACTACAGTTCTTAGTGGGAGAAAAAAAATCCCATTTATTCCCATTGAGGAACCCCTGTTTGTACCTTGCTAGCAACAAGCATTTTTTGATTAATTATAACAGTTAAAGTTAACAGAGTTCTGAGCCCATTGTGAGCGGGAACTAAGTAAATAAACCCATGGGAAAACTACACCTGACCTAGATACCACAACTTGTGTGGCATAGCTTGTGCTGTCTATGGAATTGTCTGCTCTACAGGCTGTGTGCAAGGAAATCCTTACCATAGACAACAGTAACATAACCATAGACGTATTGTACTCATTTTACAGATGCAGGGAATTGATTTGCCCAAGGCTCTTACTCTGGGACACACTTTCCCTCCCCTGAAGTTTACAAATCTAAATCAGATCAAACACACAAATACATGGGACAATAATTCAAAATATAACACATTTATTATCTTTTAAAGCTGTGCCACAGTGGATCAATTAGTACCCATTATGATGTAACAGGCTGGCAGATACTGGCTTAGTAACCCACATCACAGCTAGAGGTCGGGTAGTGACTAATCAAAGGAGTTGAGTTCTCTTGCAGTTTATGGTGGCTGTCGGCTTCTCTGTGACACTATAGGAAGAGACAGTTTTAACAAGCCTAGTTTTATTAATCCCACAATCTGTTGTGTACTGTTACCTTATGGTTGCTGGCAGGTGTCAGTTTCTCCCTAGTACCAGGATGACTGAAAAAAAACTCTGCTAAAATAGTACAAAACCACTTCAGTGGAGTGCTCCTCCCTATGCATTTCCTAATGAACCTCCCACGCCCAGTTATGGCTTGTAATTGCATTTGTCTCTATGTATTTCCTTGTAGCAAACAAGACAAAGCAAATGAACCTGGAACTTGCATTTTGCTTCAAGCTAAGGAGGGGAGAGGTCATTGGTTCACCTTTGTTTAGCTCCATCTATGGCTGCTTTTAAATTTTATATAAAGAACAAGGAATCATGATAATTTCCTGTTTAATCTAATTAAGCAAATCACTTAAAATTTAAATTAATTTTTATCTTATGTATTTTTAGTTATGTAAATTCATGAGTTCCTGTTTGTCTTTAAATAGACACTTAAGCTGGAGGCTCAGTGGTAAACCCCCACATTTCAAACACTTGTGGAATTTATACATAAAGTTCCAAGTAGGACTGCCTCAGTCCTTCATCTTTCCACTACAGATCAATTGATTTCCTTGCCATTTATTTTGCTGGAGGTCTTAGGAAGATCCCCTCCACATCAGAGAGTGAACCTTTAGAACTTATTTACATTTGAAAAGAGTCCTGAAATGCTACCACAGTTAGGGCCTTATTGAGATGGGCATTGTAAGGATTCAGGCAGACAGTCCCTGCCCTGCTGCAAAGAGTTTATAATCTAAAAGTTAAAAAGAAAAATTAAATTAAAGACATGCCAAATAAAAAGGTAAATGAAAGGGATAAAACATACTAGCACAAAGCTATCAGAATGATGGCAGGTATGTCCTGGTAGTACTTGTTTGGTATTTAAGGGGGGTAGTTTGGTATTTAAAGAGGGGTAAATCAGGTTAGACACAGGAGAGAAGGGAATTTTGGAGTGACAAGACAATGAAAAGAGAAATAAAGGGTAGTAGGAGGAGAAGTATAATAGGCAGACAAGGGTTGGGGAACTGGGAGGGAATGAACCACCACTGGCAAGACAGTAAATAGGAATAATCCATGAACATCTCAGCCTTGGCTTTGGGATGTTGGTCAATGCATTCTGGGATAAGACTGGCAGGCCCTGATTAACCAGTGTGCACTTGCACAGGGCCTCCATATAAGGGGGTTCCATGTGGGAATCCCTATCCCACAACAGCCCAGGAGGGAGGTTCCACGTCTTGGTTGGGGGGAGGGCTCTGTCTGTGCACTGTGGTAAGAGCCAACAAGGCAGAGCAGGGAATGGGACCAGTCCATGGGATCAGCAGTGTACTGGAACCTATGCTGTGCTATTCAACATATTCATAAATGATCTGGAAAAGGGGGTGAATAGTGAGATGGCAAAATTTGCAGACTGTAACTATTTTGAGTAATTTTGTAAGTCCACTAAAATGGATGACAAAATAGCAGGTGAAATTTAATGTTTATGAGTGCAAAGTAATGCACATTGGAAAAAATAATCCAGACTATACATATGAAATGATGGGGTCTAAATTAGCTGCCACAACTCAAGAAAAAGATGTTGGAGTTGTCATGGATAGTTCTCTGACATCTGCTCAATGCAGCAGTCAAAAAATGGTAACAATGTCAGGAATCATTAGGAAAGGGATAAACAAAACGAAATATCATAATGCTACTATAGAAATCCATGGTATGCCTACACCATTAATTCTGCACACAGTTCTGGTCACCCCCATCTCAGAAGAGATATTAGAATTGGAAAAAGTGCAGAGGAAAATAAAAATTATTTGGGGCTGGAACTGCTTCCATAATGGAGAGATTTAAAAGACGGTGACTGTTCAGTTTAGAAAAGAGACAGTTAAGGCAGGATATGATCGAGGACAATAAAATCACAAAGGATATAGAAAAAGTGAATAAGGAAGTGTTATTTACCCCTTCACATAACACAATTAGGGGTCACCTAATGAAACAGTCAACAAGATTTAAAAAGAAAAAGAAAGTACTTCTCCACACACCACACAGGCAATTTGTGGTTCTCATTGCTATGGACTGTTGTGAGCACCAAAAGTATAACTGGGTTCAGAAAAGAATTAGATAAATTCATGGAGGACAGGTCCATAAATGGCTATTAGCCAAGAGTTAGGTATGCAACCACATGCTCCAGGTGTCCCTAAAGCGCCAGCTGCCAAAGGTTGGGACTGTGTGCTAGGGGATGGGTTACTTTAAACTACTCTTCTGTTCATTCTCTCTGCAGCAACTGGCAGTAGCAAGGTTACAGACAGAATAGGGGCTAGATTGACAACTGGTCTCAGCTAATATAGCTATTCTATCCAACACCTCCACCTGCCACCTCTTGAAGGCAGGGAACAGCCCCCCAACTAAATTGGGTAATCTGGCATTTAGGACTGAGAGCATTAGTGCTGAATACTTATACTTTGTAAGTGTTCATAAAAGTTGACTTTCCAAAACAAAAGCTGCTTGTTTGACTGGGTTGAAAGAACACACGTGTGAATCTAGGTAAATAGCCTTGCTTTGATCAGTGATTAGAAAATGCCTACACTGTTTATGCAGGGTAGTTGTCAGTCCAGGATATATTTTACTTAACCAACTTCTGTATGTCCTGTTAGCAATTCAATGTATACAACTCCATCTTTTAAAATGGACTATTGTTTTGCAGTAGTTCCTTCCAGCAATTAAAAAATGCAATCTTACCTGCAGGTCCTAGTACTGCTACAACTTGCTAACAGTGGTATATTTGAATGTACAATTGACTTAATATTGTAATAAGAGTGGTGACCAGCACCTCTAGGGCTTTTTTGAACTAAGATTAACTTGAAAGTCTCATCAGCACATTTGGCAAAGCTACTTCAAAAGCATGTTTTCCAATTCCTGGGGGGAAAATACAAAAAAAAAAAAAAAAAAAAACCTTGACAGGTCAGCTGCTTGTGGGGCTGAGGCCACTGTATCCTCCAGACCAGTATTGGCTCTATGGGGCAAGTGGGTGGTGGTGGTGTAAGGGTCACAGAATATAAGGAAATGAGAACTGATTTTTTACATGGTGAGCTCTTGAGGGCAGGATTGTCATTTTGTTTGTACAGCACCTAGGGCTTATAGACACAATGGTAATACAAATGTTAGCATTCAGCAACATAGTATAGTTCATTGTGTTCTACTGTACCATGTGATTTGCTAGTGAAAGTTATAGCAGACAAGCCAAAGGCCTCCTCCTAAGAGAAAGCTACTGCATTCCACTTATATATATATATATATATGAAACACTGTTGGGAGGCTGGATGATTTTAGAACTATTTGCATTTCAGGGCTCACCTACAATATCCATGTTGCAAGATGGAAGGTTCTTCCCTGTGCCTAGAAAGTTATTAATCCTAGTGTAGGAGCTGGATTTTATAATGTACTATGAGACTTAATGATTTGATTTCATCCTGTCAGAACAATCCTTATGACTGATTATGGTCACCCTTTTGTTTTAGGATAAGTTATGTCTACTGTAGTTTCCTATATGTATTACAAATTAGGAACTCTAGTGAAATATACATTTTTGTTTTAAGGTTTAGAAAGAAAGAAACAGGATCTTGTATCTATGTTAAGCAAATTAGAGGAATGTTGAAGGCCTGAAGCCCCACTGTAAATTGTAGGCTTGATTTACAATGTATTCTGCTGAATACAAAATGCTGTCTGTATACCTTTGAAGGTTTCTGTAAGAGATTGTTTGTGTGAATGAGGAATGCATGCATAAGGAAAAGATGGTGTGAAAGCCATCACAAATGTCCAGATTGTCTCCTGGTCTTTCACTTCTTGACCATCAGAAAACATCCATTGTATCCATGTTAGCAGCATAAGCTACCTCAGAGGTGAGACAGGCACCCCTGAAGGCAAGACAATAAATAGGAGGTAATGATGGGAAGCTGGACAATAACCATCAAATGATACCACTTAAAGACTGATTACAGGATGACACTGCAAAATGCATGGACTCAAATGGGAATTTACAACTATAAAGCTGGGGTGTTTTGCCATGGAACTCTAGGTTCAGTCCTGCAAGGCCTCGGATCATGACCAACAAGAACCCACTCCACACTCGTGCTCAATCTAACTGGTCATTAGATTGACTCAAGCTACAACAGACTGGTAACTATGATCATCACTGGCAGGAGGGAGGGAGAGAGAGAGAGAGAGAGAGACTGAAAAGCATATGCTAACTGTGATATTCTCAATAAATGCGGCATATTTGCCTCTCTCTATAAAGACCCCGTGTGCTTTGTAGGAGCATAACATTTTCCAGCTCCTATACTAGAAACCTCAGCTTGATGCAGTCTTAAGGAATAACTGTTGTAAAAACTAAATTATGAGCCTTTTGAGTTAATGGGAAGAGTATTGGTAACATCTATGCACAGTACATGTTGAGTGTTAAGTCCCTTATTACCCTTTTGGTTATCTAGGTCTATAAAATTCTGGGAAACAGGCTTCGATGCAAAACAAGTCAGGTCTACTTGTATATGGAGTTATTAATGCTCTAACTTTTGTGGCTGCAGAAGGTTTTAATACTAGATCTTGGACTCCCAGATTGCACTTTGCAAGGTTTACAGCACCCTTGCTTTGAAGGGCTGATAAAAGCTTCTGTAGGACAGCTGCATACTACTCTTGCCCTTCATCTAATGAGTTTTCGTTAAGAACCATTTAGCTGTACCATTGTTTCCATGTATTTTCACAGATTACATCTACTCTAGAGTCAAACAAATGCATAAAATTACTTTCTTCAATACTAAATCTGAAGCCAGTTTTGCCAATAGAGTCCAGCTAATGTTCTCCAAAGAGTTTGAGTGTTTATAACCAATAAAAGGAAGTCACAGCACTAGAATGCAATAAGCTGATTCTCTAGCAATAGATGAAGTTATTTAAAGTGGTTATTGAGAGGATAAAATAAAACATGCAGTAAGCTTCTTTCTGGGATTTAATAGAAAAACATTTATCATGTTCCACTGATGTAAAGTTGCGCAATTGAGACAAACCATTTCCATTTCACAGAAAATTCAGTCTTCAAATATCTTTATTGGAAGGCCATGCACTGCCCTCTGTTACTGTATTTCAAATCACTGTACATTTACTTGGTGAAAACACTGCCTGCATTTTCTAGTACAAAAAACTAAAAATTGTTTCAGGAATGTAGAGAAATATTCAACTTAAATAGCGAAAAAGTGCACCATAATTACTGCTGCACTGTAGTCATTTCTGCATTTTCCGTAAGTTTCTTAAATAACTATCCTGTCTTGATAACACACAATATAAAGAGCAATTATGAAAAAAACAGACATTTAAATATACTTCTAAAGTTATTGAGTATAACCTGCTGGCATTGGGTAACCTATCATAGGAGCAGCACCAGTGGCAGGATATGCATACTGCTGTTGGTTCATACCATTGTGCATAGTCGCAATGTTAGTTGCATACTGTTGATCATAACCATTCTGGTAAGCTCCTGCAGGATTACCAGCAGCTCTGAAGCTAGCCTGCATGCCAGCAGCTGCAAAGCCATTTCCAAATGGAGTTCCATTACTGTAGGTTTGAGCACTGTAGCCACCGTTTTGGGCTTTTGCTCCAAAGTCTCTCTTTCCTACTGCACCGTAAGTTCTCTCAAAATTCTCTCTCTCTCTAAAACTACCAAATCCACCCCTTTTGCCCGCAGAATATCTGTCACGTCGATCACCTCGGGAACGACCTGTGAAGGGAAAAAAATCTAGATGAGATACTGGCTTCAAGAGTTATCTGCCAATCAAGCATCAATATCCATGTTATAGGGAAGTACCTTTCCCACTTAATGTATCTGCACTTCAAGGTATCCAGATTTCTATACACAACTTTCATTTGAAGAGTTTAAGCTCATCATTGTCAACTTTTTCAAACATGAACTAAGGTAAGTGCAAACAGATGCGTTCCCAGTCTGCAGACTGCCCGACACTGATCTCAGGGTGTTAACTCTAAACAACCCCAACATAAGCACTTACAATGATCAAATTAAGTGGTTTGAATAGAAAAGCAATAATGAAGTGGGGGGGGGGGGTTAGAGGTAAATGGGAGGTTGCACAAAGGATGTTTAGAGGTACAGAAAGAAACAGGGAAGGAAATGAAAGATGGGAATAAAGGGCTTACAATGTAGTACAGACAAGCATATTTTTCTCCACCAATGCTAATAGTAGCAGATGGAGTAAACTTTGGTGCCAAAGAAAGAATATAGCCTTTTTAGAGTTTATCACCGATCTTTGATGGTGCTTTCAAAGGGACAGTGGTCTGCTGTGGATTACTGTAGTATAATATGGCCATGGGCCAATTAAAGTTTTATTTTCCATAAAATTGACAATGCTCCTGGTTCAGTACAATTCATGTATAACAGATTTGAAACCCATTTCTTTTAACTGGCAAGATCATGACATTTTAATGCATTCCTGAAGTAAAAGGTACTATTCTGCCCAAGTTCAGGGTCTCTGGAGGCAGTGTGAAGTTAAAAATTTGTCTAAAGCTACATACCAGGCTACAAAAAAAGAATTCACTGACAAGGGGAAGAAAAAAAAAAAAAGTGTAGTAAATGGAATATTTACCTGAACCTCTGTCTTCAATCAACTGAAGCAATTTGGGGTTGATAGCTTGATTAGCCTCCCGAAGCACAGAGATGAGGTCGCTTACTTGCTTTATATTGTTAGGAGTAAAGAATGTGTAGGCTGTGCCTGTTTTGGTACTGCGGGCAGTTCGTCCAATTCGGTGGATATAGTCCTCTGAGGAGTTAGGGTAGTCATAATTGATGACAAATTTCACATCTTCCACATCTGTAAAGTGTTGCAGTGTGGCAAAAAGCAATGTACAAAGTTTTGCACACCACAACAGCCAAATCAAAAATAAACGTTAGACAACTATATTTTTAAGACGCTAATGGCTGCAAAGAATGTTGTTAGAATCATCCTTTTTGCTTGAATATTGTGGAAGAGAAAAAAGTATGCACACTCCATCTGTACCCATCTTATCACCCACCCAGTGACCTAAAAACCTTACCATAAAGGAGAATGCATTTGCTTGTCATTCCCAACTCAAGAGTTCCCTTACAAATCATCAAGTGACTTCTGAATGCTTCTTGCAGTAGGGCCACTAAAGCTCACAGCAGCCTCTTCATGTGCTCATTTGAGGACCTTAGAGTAAAAACACACAAGGTCCTTCACATACACACTCATCAGAAGCTCAAAAAAAATGGGCCACACTGCTTGTCTTGCCAAGACCTTTCAACCGCAGCTGCAAGAAAAACATACCTGTCCCCCAAAGTCACCAAGTTGTTTTTATGCACTGTGTCTCGTCTAGGCAAGCGCTTCCAAGAAGCCAGGGTTCACTTGAGAATGTGTCTCTCTCTGGCAGGTCTCGACATGACGACTGGTGCATAGGTGAAGGAGGAACTTTGACTTTCAAAAGGAGAAGCCATTGCTTTCCCACCCCACTTGCTAAAGTGAGAGGTGGACTTTTTCTCAGATCTCATGTGCCAGTACTCACCAATTTGTACAAGGCTTAGTACATTTTAAAGCTGCTCTCTCCATTTCAAGGTTGAAATGAATTTCATTGAACAATGAAGTTCATAATTTTCTTCG
This sequence comes from Trachemys scripta elegans, assembly GCF_013100865.1. NCBI lineage: Eukaryota > Metazoa > Chordata > Testudines > Emydidae > Trachemys > Trachemys scripta. The sequence goes on from NC_048311.1 coordinate 26,958,994, forward strand.
ACATTTCAGCAAAAAGTCACTGAAATTCAAAGACCCACAGATCACAGCGAACAGTACGCACAAAGTTAACAACACTGTACCATGGCAATCATGCAAAGCATGGGACAGAAAAGAAATACCAGGGCAAAGTGAACTGTGAATAAAAACTGCTGTTTCATGAGAGAACAGTTTATGGGGTAGTAGTTTAAAAGATGGTCTTTGCCTTTTGAAGATTACTGGCACACAATGCTCTCAGCTGTCACCTCTCTATTCGACTGGAAGCAGCCAGCCGATCATTTCCACTAGTCCTCCATCCCCCTCGAGTCCTCCGATTGTCATGCCTAGGCCTTGCCACAAAGACTGCACCTTTATGTGAAAAAAACTTAGAAAAATGCAGAGGTTAAAGAAAGCAATGAACTTTCTTTAAATGTTTGGCAACTGGCATTAGAGGAGTTGTACTAACCTAGACCTCTGGATGCAACATCTGTAGCAATCAGGATAGGAGCTTTTCCATGTTTGAATTCTGTAACAGAACACAGTCTGGTCAGTTTATCTATATTCTTGGTCAGATTTTTAATTTAAGAAGTGCCAAGAACAGTTTAGGAGTCACACTTACCATTTAGAACCCAGTCTCGCTCCTGCTGGCTTTTGTCACCGTGGATACCCATTGCTGGCCACCTGAAAGCATGTTTAAATTGAATGACTAACCTCATCAAGATGTTATACTTGATAACATATCAATATCAGGACAGTTTGACAAATATTTTAATGAGCTTCCACCAGTTATATTATATATTTATGCTTTTAATTAGACCAACTGCAAACCCCTAAAATGGACATTAAAGATGTTTAATGAATTTATACTGCACCAATTATGAAAGATCATCTTGCTGGATGCACTATTCACTTGACATTTAATACTAGATTGATTTTTTAGTTCATCACTATGAAGAGTGTTATATGTACACTGGTCAGTGAATTGTGGACTGAGGGAAGCTAATCTGGAGTAATTAAGCTATATAGCTAAATCTAAAAAGGTTAAAAATTTGGAGAGGAAACATACCCATCTCTTCTCATTTTTCTGGTAAGATCATCACATCGTCTTTTGGTTTCCACGAACACAATGGTTTTGTTTTCTTTCTCACTCATAATTTCTTCCATCAACCGAATAAGTCTTTTGCAAGAAAAATTAGTTCATCAAAACAGCAACTCAAGGCAATACCCAAAACTAACAGTTTCTTTAGTACTGCTATTAAGACTCACAATTTGACTTCAAATAATTAAGACCCAGTTCTTAACCTTAAGACGCTTAGCATTAAACTAAAAAAAAAAAAAAACCACACACAATAAAGCTAAATAGAATCAAAGGAAAACCCCCCAAGTTCTATTAATTTAGTAGACCCCCCATGAAGAGATCTGACTTGCATTAATGTTTTCACACCCCCACCCAGCTTTGGGAGCACAAAGTTCTCAAGTGACTACGTACTTGTCATCCTTCTCTACATCATGACAGACATCCACAATTTGAAGAATGTTGTGGTTCGCACTTAGTTCCAATGCCCCAATGTTGATGTGTACATATTCTTTCAAGAAATCTTCAGCAAGTTGTCGAACTTCTTTGGGCCATGTTGCACTCCACATTAGAGTTTGCCTGTCAGGCTGAAGAAACATTAAAACTGTTTATTAACTTGAACCACACAAGCAGAACAGTATAGTTGAACCACATAGCAAAATACTGCACCCAGCTAGAGTTAACAGGATAGATCCAGTCCAACAAATGTTACTATAATTGAACTGGATGTAATTCAAAGGATAGGAGAAATATGATGGTTGCAAGAATTATGTGATTCGATATAGTAGGCACCTTCATTTTTGTGTTTGAAGTAGTGAGTTTTTTACCCACGAACGCTTATGCCCAAATAAATGTTAGTCTTTAAGGTGCCACCGGACTCCTTGTTGTTTTTGTCGATACAGACTAACACAGCTACCCCCTGATACTTCATTTTTGAACTACATAAATTTTGGTTAACTAAAGATTGGAACATGACTTCTACTTACCCTTATCTGATCTACTATTTTTCTGATCTGAGGCTCAAATCCCATGTCAAGCATTCTGTCAGCTTCATCAAGTACAAGGTAAGTACATCTCCTGAGATTGGTCTTTCCAGCTTCTAAAAAGTCTATGAGTCTTCCAGGTGTTGCAATGCAGATTTCCACACCTTAGACCAAGCACACTGAGATTAGCACACCTGAGAACATTTTCCACACTGCCAATGTTTACGTGGTAACAACTTTATTCATACCTCTTTCTAAATCACGAATTTGTGGTCCCTTTGGAGCGCCTCCATAAATACAAGTAGACTTCAAACGACATGCTCTGCTATATTCAGCAGCCACTTGCTGCACTTGTTGAGCCAGTTCTCGAGTTGGTGCCAGCACCAGACACTATAAACATTGTCAATATCAAATTAGCACTCCATCAAGATAAGTAAGCACATGCAGTGTCAATTTTTGTCAAATCTAGTTAACTTTTCTCTTAAAGTTACAAGATTCGAAGTTCTATGTTGCCTATGGAGGCAAAGGTAACCAAGGAAGTTTTACTTATTACTCTAAATCTTTTAGAAGCCTAGGACTAGAATTGTCTTCCTGCAGCACTTTAAAAAGCTTAATACTCAGCCCTTTTGGGTTTTGCTGCCAGTTACCTTTGCCTTCAGCAAAATATCCTCAAAGCCAGACATTGAGATATAGGTGTCCTCAAGCCAATATTCCCATTTTGAGACGCATAATTCCAATAGAAATACTGGAAGTTCTACTCTGGTTGAATTTGACAAAGCCTTAATGGAGGACAGGGTCTATGCAATGCACCAAAACCTGGTGGACTAGCTAAAATATTAAACTAATTACCAGCAAATGCCTAATTTTTCTACTCATTACACAACATTTTCCCCCTAACCATCTGTGCTTTTAACATAACATTCCTCTTGTTAAATTAAGAAGAGGGCGGGGGGGGGGGGGAGGAGAGAGAAGAGACCAGTCTCATACTTACAATAGGTCCATCTCCTCGCTCTAGGAATGGCTGATGATTTATATGCACTATGGCAGGCAACAAGTACTGTTTGAAAACAAAGAAAACCTTCTGTTAATACATGCATTTCTCAGTATTTCAGATAGAAAACTGGATTTACAGATAAGCGTATTAGCAATACTTTACGAAGTTGAGGTTATGTAACTACATTCCCAGGTTTAAAGTCACAACTTACAGACAGGGTTTTTCCTGATCCAGTCTGTGCTACTCCAACCATATCCAGTCCACTCAAAGCAACAGGCCATCCTTGTGCTTGAATAGCAGTTGGTTCAGTGAAATTCTGTGCCTGAATTACTTCCATAACATTTGCTGCAAAAGAGAAAGAATGAATTAGCTATTGTTTGTATTCATGAAGTCTGAGTGACCCCTTGGTATACTGGGGTACTTACCAGGAAAGTTAGCTTCATAGAAATTTATAAGTGGTTTTGGACAGGTATGGCCCTTCACTGTAACTTCTTTGCTTGCTCTGTACTGTTCAACCTCTTGCTGCAAAACAAATGTTTAGGCTTTTAAAGAAATCTACAGCAAACCTGCAATTCACTCATTGATCCATGTCCCACAATCAATAAATTACCAAGTAAAAAGCACACCAAGTTTAATAAGGCAAAGAACAGCCATGATACATACCACAGTGCGTCTAACTACATCAGGATGCTCTTGATAAAAATTCTTCTCAAATTTGGGCAGTTCATCTAGGTTCCATTTCTTTTTTGTAAGTTTTTCTCCAGGGTTTCCAAATTTCTTTCCAGATAGAGGTCCACCTCTGCTTCCTCCAAAACGAGGACCACCAAACCTGGGGGAAAAAAAATAGTAATTATCCTTGAAGATTTCTGAAAATTCGAACTTGTTCCCATATGTGGCAATTAACTCATTTCCATAACATCAGATCCAATACCAAGATTGTCAATATATCAAATTCCTAGTCTGTGGTTATAACTATTTGAGGAGGCAATGTTTTCAAGGATTTAACTTCATGGGATCTTTGAAATCAAAACTCCAAGTGTAAATACCACAAAGGTCCCAGCAGCAGGTGTGCTCTAGTTACCAAATACCCAACATCCCAAACTGAAAGGCGCTCATAATTTTCCTAAGGGCTCAAACAAAACGATTAAAAAACAGGACAGCCCCAACGCCTTGGGAATAGAAGGGACACTCCCAGCGTGCGTCAGAGACTGAAGAAAGCCGGTCTGTGTGCGTGGGTGGGGCGTTATAAAACCTAGAGACAACATTCCCGTAAGTGGGTTGCTGTGGAGATTTTTTTGGTTTGTTTTTGTTCTAAACAAAGGCATCGATTTCGGTAACGAAATAAAACACCACACTAAGAGGCTCCTACACATCCGGGGCCCATTCGACAAAAATGTCGGTAAAATAATCCCCACTACCCCAAATCACGTTAAGCCGCCAGGCGCATCCTCCCCCCCATGTCGCTCCCCGAACAGCGGGCGTTACGAAGCTTTATTTGCCATGCCAGGCTCCGTCCCCATCCACCCCGTCTAGGCGGGGGAGCGCCCTCCGCCCCCGGGGGGAACATGGCGGAGCGGCCGCTGCCGTTTCCTTTGTTTCTCATTTCTGTCTACGCCACATTTTCCAGCCGCTGCCATTTTAGAGTCTGGGCGGGGAGGGGGAGGAACAAAGGCAGCAGCAGCAGCCGGCATTTTGATTTCCCCTCAGTCACCGCATGGCGGGGCCGGCCATTAACATCCGCTTACACAACACAAAGCAGGAGCCGGCCGGCTTCAGCCGCGGACGCCATCCGAGCGGGGGGGAGCCGCCCCGCGGACGTCTCCGGCACCGGAGAGGCGCCCGGACAACCCGTGGACCCGCCGATCACGATCCCGCCAGCCCGGCGCCCCTCAAGCCGCCCAGCCAGGAGACCTGGATCCCACCTCCCGCGCAATCTGCGGCGGGCGGCGCCAACCCGATGGGGAATCGAGCGCCCAAAGCCCCCCACCCCAGTGCCGAATAACCCCAACCGTCGAGGGCAGAAATTGTACCTAGCCGGGTCCTAGGTCACCAACCCCCGGGGGGTCACGCACCTCCGCCCCGCCGCCAACCTCGCCCCTCCCCCGGCCCCTGCTGGGATCGGGCCCCCTCCCGCCCGCGGAGCGCTGAAGGAGAAGGCTCCCACCCCCGCCGCCATTTTACACACGGCTAAACGGTCGATCTAGGCGTACGGACGAAAACGGCGGCAAGCGCCGGCCAGGGCCCCAGGCTCACCCTCTGTCCATGTCGTACCCAGGCATGGTGATGGCGGCGGACGCGAGACGAGCCCGAGCACTAAAGCTGGCGGCGGAAGGTACAGTGAAGACAGCGAGCACCGGCGATTCTAATGAATGGGGACCGCCCCGTCGCCCGGACGCCGGTTATATAGCCGGTGCCGTAGGGAATGCTGGGAACCGGTTCGTGACGCGCGCACAGAACCCGCCCCCTCTGTCATGCGTCACAGATCGAAGTCGCCCGGATTCCCCTCCCCCCCTTGTGGGCGTGACCCCAAGAGCTCTGTCCTCGACTTCTCTTTTTCCTCGCCGGCCGGCTGGTGTGTGCTCGCAGGCGGAAGTTCCCCTTCGGGCGTGGCTCGCGCACCCTTCCGTTCCCCAGGCGCGTCCCCGGAGCCCTCGAGCGGCGTCCCGCCCTCCCTCGCCTGACTTCAGCCCTTCGCGCCCACGCCTCTGAGGGCAGCACGAGCCGCTCGCGCCTGCGCGTGCCCTGTGATGCCGCCCAACCCCCATATGCCCCGTTAATGCAATAAAGGCCTTTGTCAGTAGCCCCATTCCGCTGAGGTGATGGAGGGGCGCCGTGAGGGGGGCATTGACCAACTGTGTTGAACACCTTCGCCGAGATTATTGAGGGGAACAAGCCCACTCTTATCAAAAGGACATTGCCCCGCATTGGATCTAAGTCGCTTCCAGCTAAACAGGCCCAGCTTCTGACAGGGCTGTTTCAGTGTACTGTTCACACACACGAAATCCTATTAAATTCAACCCCTAATGTTGTGACTGGGCAGGTGGTTCACCCTAGTAGTATTTAGAAGCAGAGAAATGTGGGGCTGAAAGGGACCTTGAGAGGTCATCAGGTCCAGAACCCTGCCCTGAGGCAGGAGAAACCTAGATCATCCCTGACAGGTGTTTGTCTAGCCTGTTCTTAAATGCCTGTAACAATGATGGTTTCACAGCCTCCCTTGGAAGCCTATTTCAGTGCTTAACTACCTATAGTTGGAACGTTTTTCCTGTGATCTAACCCAGTGGTTCTCAAACTTTTTTCTTCATGCACCACTTGAAAATTGCTGCAGGTCTCAGCAGAGCAATTAATGATCATAGAATATCAGGGTTGGGAGGGACCTGAGGAGGTCATCTAGTCCAACCCCCTGCTCAAAGCAAGCCCAGTCCCCAGACAGATTTTTGCCCCAGATCCTTAAGTGGCTCCCCCTCAAGGACTGAACTCACAACCCTGGATTTAGCAGGCCAATGCTCAAACCACTGAGCTATTCCTCCCCCAAATGATCTTTCCAAATGTTTGTACCATTAGCTAACTGTTGTAAAGCGCTTTGGATAAAAGCGCTATATTCAAACAAAAATAATAATTAATGTTTTTTGTTCTACAAATAAAAGCAGACAACTCATATTTTAATATCAGTAGTCTTACGTTTCTAATGCGATGGATGTGCCCTCTCTCCCCCGCAACAACAGCCCCCGAGCTGGGGCTAGAAAGGAGGGAGGTCTCTCCCCTGCCACAGCAGCCACAGAGCTGAAGCTGGAAAGCTGCAGCCCTGGAGCTGGGGAAAGTCACCTCTTTCTCTGGCCACTGCAGCCCTGCATATCCCAAATTCCCACCACCCCTTCTTCTCACCCCCCTGTCCCCTCCTACCTACCCCCTTCCTCCCCCTGGGCCACCACCTCACCTTACATGTACGTCTTCTCCAGAGTCCAGGCACCTAATTAGTGGCCCCACACCTGTGCAGTGCCACTAATTAGGTGGGTGGCCCCTCATTCTCTTGTGTACGGCCACCCCGGCATGCACCTTAGAGGACACCTGAGTGGAGCTCGCGGACCACAGTTTGAAAAACTCTGATCTAACCGAAATCTCTCTTGCTGCAGAGTAAGACCATTACTTCTTGTCCTACCTTCAGTGTCCATGGAGAACAATTGTTCATGGTCCTCTTTATAATAGCCCTTTAGCATATTTCAAGCTGCTTATCAGGTTCCTGTCAGTCTTCTTTTCTCAAGGATAAATATGCCCAGTTATTTTTAACTTTTCCTCACAGGTCAGGTTTTTTAAACCTTTTTATTGCTCTCCTCTAGACTTTCTCGAATTTGGTTTGGTACCCAGAATTAGGCACACTACTCCAGCTGAAGCCGTGATTGCCAAGTAGAGCAGGACAATTTTACCTCCTGTGTCTTACCTACAACACTCTTTTTAATATGCCACAGAATTATATTAGCCTTTTTTCTAACTGCATTACATTGTTGAAATGTTCAATTTGTGATCCCTTATAACCCCAGATCCTTTTCAGCAGTACAACTATCTAGACAGTTATTTCCTATTTTGTAGTTGTACATTTAATTTTTCCTTACTAAGTGAAATACTTGCACTTGTCTTTATTGAATTTCATCTTGTTGATTTCAGACCAATTATCCAATTTGTCAAAGAAGTTTTGAATTCTAATCCTGTTCTCCAAACTGCTTGCAACTTCTCCCATCTTAGTGTCATCTGCAGATTTTATAATCATACTCTCTACTCTATTATCCAAGTCATTAATTCAAATAATTAATAGCATTGGACCCAGAATTGACCCCTGTGGGACTCCACTAGATATGCCCACCCAGTTTGACAGAAACTACTCAGAGTATCGTCTTTCAACCAGTTGTGCACCCACCATGTAGTAATTTAATCTAGACTATTTACCATTAAATTACCTCATGTTTCACTACAGATTGCATCTGCACTATTTTCAGAAATTCTCCCGTCATTGCTTTAGCACCTGCTGATGCCCAGTCTTCTCTAGATCTTCAATTGCTGCTAGGAAATGGTGGAGCTGCAGCATCCATGCTAAACTAATGAGAGAATTTCTGAGATTTCTCATTGTAAATAGGAAATGCCAAACAGACACAGAGTAGCAAGTGGCCAAGGGTTTTGAATCAAATACACCCCAAAAGTACTCTGGGATTTCAAAGTGTCTAAATCCCATTGAAATTAATTGCCTGATCACAAATAATTAGAATTTCTGGAATAATTTTCCTTACAAGAAAAATACAGAGGATAAATACACATAACCCAGTATAATTTTTTAGATTGTTGTCCAGTGTTCAGGCATTTTCAGAATTTATGAATATTAAGATAGCTGTGATTGTAAATGGTTATAAGCTGTATCCTTCCAACTCCCCTAACAGAACCAGTATACCAGTTCAAAGGTCATAAAAAGTGCACTAGCGCACAGAAGTGCATATGGGTTTTAAAAACGCACACTGTACATTCCTCTTCAGTCTTTTGTTTGCTGGAGTCCTTTAATCATATCACTACCTTTTCTAAGGTCCTGTACACTCTAGACATTTTCAACCATTATTACTATTTAAAAACAAATTAAACTTTGCTTGTGAAGATAACTTTGAGACTGTAACCCCTACTTGCAGACTGATTTAAACAATGACGCTGAGAAGTATGAATTACTCCATTGATCTGAAAAGCCCTTCATTTCAAATGGGTGTTAACACTCAAGCCTGTTATGATATAGTTTAAATTATAATATTGTTAATTATTTCACTGCTGATCATGGTACCCCGTCTATATACTTGTTCAATGTACATATACTGTATGTTCCAATCATATAATTTAAAAGGACCTTTTAAAATGGAGGAAAGCTGGCTTAGGAAAAGGATGGTTTTATGATGAATGTGTTGGGTCGGACTACATGAGATGTGGGTTTGCTTCCCGGTTCTATGATAAACTTCCTTTTCCATATTTCATTAATCTCTTAGTCTTTCTGTGCCTCAGTTCCCTTATCTGTAAAGTGTAGCTAATAATACTTTCCTATTTCCTAGGCATGTTTCAAGGATAAATTAATGTATATGACATTGCTAGGACAACAGCGTGATCAGCACTATACAATAAGAAAATAAGAACAACCATACTGGGTCAGACCAATGGTCCATCTAGTCCAGTATCCTGTCTTCCAACAGTGGCCAATGCCACGTGCTTCAGAGGGAGTAAACAGAATAGGCAATCATTGAGAGATCCAGTCCCTGTTGTCCACTCCCAGCTTGTGTCAAAAGAAGCTAGGGACACATAGAGCATGGTGTTGAACCCCTGACCATCCTGGCTAATAGCCATTGATGGACCTATCCTCCACTGACTTAACTAGTAATTTTTTAACCTTGTTATAGTTTTGGCCTTCACAACATACCTGGCAATGGGTTCCACAGGTTGACTGTGCATTGCGTGAAGAAGTACTTCCTTTTGTTTTAAATCTGGTTTCCATTCATTTAATTGGGTGACCCCCCAGTTCTTCCGTTATTTGAAGGAGCAAATAACATTTCCTTATTCACTTTCTCCAAACCAGTCAAAATTTTATAGACTGGTATCATATCCCCTCTTAGTCATCACTTTTCCAAGCTGAAAAGTCCCAGTCTTTTTAATCTCTCCTCATATGGAAGCTGTTCCATACCCCTAATAATTTTTGTTGCCCTTCTCTATACCTTTCCCAAGTCTAATGTGTCTTTTTTTTGAGATGGGGCAACCAGATTGGCATGCAATATTCAAGATGTGGGCATACCCTGGATTTATACAGAGGCATTATAGTTTGTTTTATTATCTATCCCTTTCCTAATGGTTCCTTATATTAGCTTTTTTGTCTGGATTACCATAGCATCTAGGAGCCTCAGCTATGAATCAGGACCGCATTGTGCTAGGCACTGTATAAAGAACAAAAAGATGGTTCCTTCGCCAAGGAGTTTACAAAGAAGCATATTAGATGCAATATTCAGATAAGCAAAGATATTTGATTTTTCCTTTGCTTCTTCCTGCTTTATGCTAAGTGGTCTGATGTGTTCATTTACCAGTTAAGTCATGGTTTTATGGAGGTCTCTCAATCTCCTACCTGCTTATATTGAAACCCAAATTTTGTACCAGTTTCAATATAATTGCCTTTCTGGTTTGCATCTCCCTGCCATTCGTTGCTCTCAGAGCAGTAATTAAGATCCCAAATGCCTTTGTCTTTGGCCTGTTTTGGGCACCATACATTATGTGCACTTGGGATTTTAATGAATGGGGCACTCCAAATTCTGGTGTGGTATGCTTTGATGCAATATGGGATTTTGAAAACCCTTAGCCACTGCTTAATTTATAAGCAAATGCAGTTAGGCCACTGGATCTCTCTGCATGGACAAATCTGGAAACCTCAGGGACAGCAGTCAAGAGAGGTTAGTGGCAGCGGATAAAACCTCTCAAGCTTTTTCGTGCAGTGATAAGAGTCCCCAGCATTCCTACATTCTAAAACAAGTCTTCCTTCCAAGATCAAAAACTTTCCTGTGCTTCCTTATCTTCCCAAGCACTCCTGAAGCCTCTGCCCCCTTTAATCCCAATCCTCTACACTCAAGAAAAGCCTCTTAAACTAAATCCTTTATTGGCAAACTCCTCCCAGAATTCCCTAGGACAAACCTGACTAAATCAATTACCAGTGCTCTCCTATTTCCCCCCTCCCTCCCCAATACCTCATACCTGCCAGGACAAGCCTTCTCCACACCTGAATTTGGCCTTGAAAGTCTGAACCCATTAATCTTGCATAATACTCTACTTCAGAGTGATTAGATGTAGTATGTCTTTAGCAGAGTCTGTAGAACTGTTTTTCTTATGATTTTCTATTGTTATGTTATTCTGAGTCAACATATAGGACTTTTCATATCACACTATCATTATGCATTATTGACCTGTAAAATTATGATTGGTGCTTTACACATAAGTCATAACTGCTGCTGAAACTTCAAACTTCAAAGAGTTTAGAGTGAAGCTAGACAATGGACATAGGAAAGAGGAAGGAACAAAAACAATGAGATGGAGCAGTGATGTTTATTACAGGGTTTTTTGTTTGTTTGTTTTTGGAGTAGAGCAATGGGAAGGAGTAAGAATTTTTGTTCCGCCTGTTTGTTAAAATTTCTGAGGATGGGACTAACAGTTCCACTCACACACATGGGGTGGAGGAGACCCATGTCTCTCTCTAGGGGGTGTCCCCTTAGGTCCTGGAACACCTGTGTTGTTCTCCCATCGCAGTCTCTCGGGGGAGGTGTTGGTGCCCATCTCTCTGATATGGCTCTGTTAGTTTCTCTGGGAAGCTGTCTAGTTTTATGGGCTCAGGATCATCCTGGATGTCCCATTTCTTTGTATCTCAGAGGTGGCAACCTTGCAGAGGACACTTTTACTCTGTCGGGGGGTGAGGAGGGGGGGTTTCCTGTGGGTGCTGGGACACCCACATCATTCTCCTGGGGAGGGAGGGAGGAAGAAAGGTTCCCTGGGACACCATTATTGCTCTTCTCATTGGGTTTGCTTATGCATGCCAGGACTTCCCCTATTATTCTCCACTCTCTGTGTGTGGGGGGAGGGAGCAGATTCTATAGTTATGACATTGCCTGAGCGAGAATGGTGACCAGCCTGGCTTTGCAGGCCTCTCCTCTCCTGTAGGTGCTCAGAGTCCCCTTGTAGCTCTCCCCAGGGAGAAGGGTCCCCCCGTGAGACACTCCCCCCCAATCACTCTCGTGGGGGGGGGCTCCCACGCTCCCTTGCTCTACGGGTTTCCTCGCGTAGCGTCCGATCATGTAATTAACAGTCCCAATTTGCAATCCCCCGGGGGGAGGGGAGGTTGGCAGCGTCACGTGACCCAACATAAAGCGCTACATCGCGCGCGTTACTTAGCGGGCAGTAGGATCCGCCCCTATCGCAGTTTCTATAGCGACCGGAGCTGACGCGGCGGGGAAATATAAATAACTATAAACGTTGCCAATGTTTAAAAAAAAAAAACCGAAACGGTGAAAACATAATCGAGGCCGAATAGAAAATTAGAAGAAGAAAAAAAAAAAAACCACGCTAAAAACATGAAAAACCCAGCAGGAAGTCCCGCCCCTTCCGGCTCCGGCTCGGCCAATCGGTGCGGAGGGAGCACGGTCGCTGTATTTAAATATCCTGGAAGGGGGAGGGGAGCTGTATCCGCCAGTTGGGAGTTTCGGCGTCGCATCCCAGTGAACACCACACCATGGGCAGCCCCGAGGAGAGAGGTGGGGGGTGAAGAAGGGAGCCCCATGGGCGGGGGCTGTTGGGGGAGATGGTGTGTGGGGTGATGGGGGGAAGGGATTTGCCCTGGCTGCGCCCCCCCCACTTACCTGGTCCTTTTCACCATAGTAACGGGCTCCTCACTGTTGTCTTCCCACCCTGTGAATACGTCTCCAGCACGATTAAGTGACTTGCCCAGGGTTACAGAGTGAGGCTGAGGTGGGACTTGAACCTTAGATTCCGGAGTCCCAGACTAGGGCCCTATGTTATCGCCCATTCTTCCTAGTCCGTATAGGTGGGTGTTGTGTGTAGGAGCAACTGTCTCATTTCTGTGCTAGGTCTTAGAGCTGGGGTGAGTAGCTACCATTTAGTCCGGAAATCTGTGTGGGGCACGGGAGCAGAAGGAATGACGTGTGTAACAGGGAGGCCTCTCAACGTGTCTTCAAAGTTATGTTTACTTAAAAAATTAAGTAGATCAGTAAATATCCACCACCTGCCTCTTGTCCTGGCCCCATGCTGGGCTAGGTGGGGGTGTCTTTTCTCCTGTCACAGCACTGTTTGGTGAGGGCAGTACCTACAATCTTACTTGCCCTATATCCTGAAACTAAGTGACTCGTTTTCTTGTCTTATGACTTAATTACAGCCTCTGAGGCTTTCTCTTTGGTGAGCAATCCCCAGATGACCTCAGTTAACATGTTAATATTGAAAATGAAACAAGTTATTGGGCCATAGTCTAAAGACTATTAAACAACCAAACCACTTCAGGACACCAGCAGGCTCTTTCAACAATTTGCTCTGCTTAGTGCCATTTGCTGAACTTTCTATTTCAGCCACTCTGTCCTCTTAATTAAAGATGCTAAAAAACTATTAGGTGATGCAGAAAACCTTTTGTGTGTTAGCACTGCTGGCAGGGGAGGGAGTTAACCTGTCTCTGGACCACTGGTAAGCATACCAGCAAACTTCTGCCCTTCTTCTCATGCTGAACATCTTGCTGTCCCAGATGACTGCCCTTAAGTTAAAGCTAGCCTTGCTTCTTCCCTGCTCATTTGTGCACTTTGCCTCCACTCTCCCTTTCTCTTCTTTCTTGGTGTGACTGGAAGGCAGCACACTTACTGCATTTCACATCAGTGTCTGTTGGTTGGGACTTGTTAGTCTGCTCCTTCCTGAAACTTGGATGGAAATCAAACTACCCAATTTTCACCGTACAATAGCTGCTGCAGCCCAAGTCCTATCCATGTTCTAATATCCCATCTCCACCTGTCTACTAAAAATATCCTTTAATATCTATATAAACAATAATTCCTTTTATATGTTGGCCCAACATGAAAAAAATTATCTACATAAAATTACTTGATGTACTAGGCCAGTAGATATGAAGATTGTCCTGCATTCTTTGATGTGATATTTGCAATGTATGGATTATGTTGGGATTGGGGGAAATGAGCATTATTGGCAGCTTTTGCTCTATGGCTTCTGAAGGGATAATACCAAAAATTGGCCTGATCCAATAAGCACTCTGGACAGCTTCCCTCTGCAGCTTTATCCTTAAAATTAATGGGAATTCTGTATGTAGAAGGATCATTGCCATAAACTTCAAATCTCTAATAGAACGTAATACATTCTAATATTGGTTTGTTAATCTGTAACAATAGAATTTTTTGAATTGTCAGATCGAGAGTCCTATTACACTTAATTGTCCTTCTTTATTGTTCTGCCCAAATATCAAAGAATACACAGTTAAAGCAATTTGGGGGACTAAGGGCTGTTTTTCACTCCTGTCTTTTGCTCCCACCAGTACATAAATAATAAATTATTTATTGTTTAATAGGCATATAAAGACACTTTCTACTTGCAAAACTTGTTACATGAGCCTTTAGCTGGGAGTCTCCCTTCATCATAATGTACACAGACAGGGTTTTGTACTTATGTTTTCTAGCTAAGTCATTTACATGTTTTAACATTTTTTTTAATAGAATGGGTTGATGTTGCCAATGATCTTCTTATGAAATCTCATATAAATCTGCATGTGACGAAGCTCACAGAATGTGGTGCTAATGTATTTGTTGGTCTTTATGAGTCGATCTTGGGAGAAAAAGTACCAGGTAGGAACAGAGATCCTGTATCGTTACTTATGCCTATGATGGCTTTCTTTGTTTCTATAAATACAAACATAAATAAACACAATTGTAGTAAGAGAAGAATTATTAATTTTGTGTTAAGTTCCAATAACACATTTTCAAAAGTAAAATCACAAAATAAACTGAGGCCAGTAGAATACATCTTGTGTACAGCTGGTAAACATACTGTGTAGTTTAACATTCCAACAAACAGGTTAGAAAAATCTAGTGCATGCAAGATTGGTGTACTCTTTAAATGTTTCTAAACTACTCAAGTGAGGCCTTGTCTGCAGTAGGATTTAAAGGTGTGAAGTTAGCACATGCAATCTGTGTTTTAAAGTCTAGTATGGATAAGTCACACTGCCTGTAACCCATGCTAATCTGGTTGAAAACTTGAGCAGTTTAGTATTAGTGTTAGGATAGGTCTATGCGGTTAAAAAAAAAAGTTAACTCAGGTTAGCTAACTGGAGTTAAAATAGTAGGCTCCCCTCTTGTCTTTAACTCAGACTGCTAACCCAAGTTACAAGCAAAGTTGCCATGTCTTCACTGTTATTTTAATGTGAGTTACCTAACCTGAGTAAAGAATGTTTTGCTGTCAAAAAGACAGACCCTTAAAAGCCTTATCTACTGTGGACTTTCAAACATGTTAAACATGTTTTAACACACCTCTTATCCTATTCTAGACCAGGCTGCTGTAGTGCTAGAATTTAGGAATGAAGTTTCTGGGTGGAAGGTACCAGCAGGACCTTTGTCTGTTACAAAAACAAATATATATATTGTTCAGTTCTGTTCAACTGACTTTCTGTGACGTAAACCTCCTATCATGAATTTTATTACAAGATCTGGGTGGGATCATGTTACAACCTATTTCTTCCTCCCCTCCGAAATTTCATGCTTATAACAGAAGTTTTTCTTAAATCAGAGCAATGGAAAAATTACTGTAGTGTGGGGCTGTTGGCATTGCTCTACTTTCTACACTGGATGTAGCTTATAACTCTCTTCCCAAACATAGCCAAGGTTCATTGGAACTTGGTAATTTGCCATACCAGTATTAGTATGGTAACCCCGTTAATTTTTGAAGAATTTAAGCTTTCATGTTTTTTTTGTTTTTTTGTTAAAGTTGCTTATTCATTCTTTATGGATGTGAAGAAAACATAATGAATGTGACTCAATGCAGTATTGACCTGGGCCATCTCTACTGTAGGGTTTTGCTGGCATTGCAGTGTAGTTAAGGATGTGGGCTTTTGGCCATTTTCCTTTGCCAACAAGAGCCCTAGTGTAGACACAATGCTTTTGCTGGTATAGCTTATTTTGCTTGCTGCTGAACTAGTATAATCTAGATTGGTAAAGCACTCTTTTTTTTTTTTTTTTTTTAAATCAGTATCATCTGGGGTTACATTAGCTATACTAGCAAACCATCCTCTACTGATGAACGTTTTCTAGTGTAGACCAGGCCTTGAAGAGTCTACAGGCTAAAACAATAGCTCTGAAAAGTAAGAACTGGTCTAGATCATCTCAATGGAATGCTAATGCTGAATCTTATACTATTATATTCAAATGTTTAGTATTACATATCTAGAATGTGATTTTTTTTCAAAAGCACTTAACCTCTGCCAAACACCTGTTCAAATCAATGATAAAACTCCCACTGACTTCATTGGCAGCAGAGCTAGGCCAGCACTGAGCAATTTTGTATGTAAACCTTTGTTTACTCTGGGGTAAACTACAAATGTTTGGGGAATGTCCAGACTAGCTTTTACAAAGGTGTTAACTGCTTTAACTGGCAATCAAATTTGAGGCTAAAAAAACATTTTATTGAAGACATGCCCTGAAGCTTGTTAATCCAAACTAATTTTAAAGTGCTTTAAAACTGGTTCATGTAACACCATTGCAGGTACAGTACAGAAGAGAGAGATCTTAGACAAAATACAACAAACTTTAGTCCAGCTCTCCAAATTTAAATTGTTTTTACGTTTTCCTATTGTACTAAAAGCTGTAAGAGAAGAATACTACTTTATTCAATTCTATCTTCTAAGTCAAGTTTCATAACTGAATACAGCTGCATGTGAATTATAACCAGTGGCTCTTTATCTGTCTATGTATTTGAGTGTATGCTCTGTGCTTATATGCAGTAACCATTGAATTGTTTTCTTATGACAAAATGACAGTTGGGTTTTCCACCCTTACTTTACACGATCTTTGCATTTAACTTCATTGCAAATAAACTAGAAACAATTAGGCCATTTTTGGGGCCTACACAGGACATTATCTCCTTCAAGTAGGCTGTCGTACAGGGTCGGGTAAACCTTTTGGCCTGAGGGCCACATTGGCAAAATTGTATGGAGGGCTGGTTAGTGGAGGCTGTGCCTCCCCAAACAGCCAGGCATGACCCAGCCCCACCCCCATCCGACCCCTCCTGCTTCTCGCCCCCTCACGGCCCCCTAAGACTCCTGCCCCATCTAACCCCGTCAGCCCCCAGAATCCCCACCTCTGACTGCCCCCCCCCCCGGGACCTCTGCCCCATCCAACCACTCCTTCTCCCTGACTGCCCCCCGCCCACCCCATCCAACCCCTCCTCTCATTCCTGACTGCCCCCCAGGGACTCCTGCCCTATCCAACCACCCCTTCTCCCTGCCCCCGACTGCTCCCGCCACCCCATCCAAACCCCCCTCTCCTTCCTGACTGCCCCCATTCACACCCCTGCCCCCTGACCACCACCCCGAACTCCCCTGCCCTCTCTCCAACCCCCCCCCCGCCCTCTTACTACGCTGCCTGGAGCACTGGTGGCTGGCAGCGCTACAGCCGCACCGACCAGAGCACCAGGACAGGCAGCTGCGTGGCCCGGCTGGAGCCAGCCACACCACTGCGCAGCACAGAGCACCGAGTCGGGCCCCGGCTCTGCAGCTGCGTTGCCCCAGGAGGTCGCAGCCCTGCCGCCCAGAGCATTGTACCGGTGGCAGAGTGAGCTGAGGCTGCAGGGGAGGGGGAAAAGCAAGGGAGGGGCCGGGGGCTAGCCTCCCGGGGCAGGAGCTCAGGGGGACGGCAGGAAGGTCCCATGGGCCAGATGTGGCCTGCGGGTTGTAGTTTGCCCACCTCTGCTGTAGTATGATGTAATGTTTCTTCTTTGTAGATTTCATAGCCTCTCCCAGAAGCCAAGAGGATGATGCACATAATGTGCAAGCAGTAATAGATTCTCTGGCATTAGACTACTTGCAGGTCAGCTTGTCTCACATCACTGGTGAGTACTTACAGTCATGGTCAACAGAAGTGAGGAGTATACATGCGTGATTGAAAAATACCCAAGGCTTTACATTCAACTTACTATTTATAAGCAAGGATCTGATCTTTCATAGTATGTTTCCATATCTGCATGCAAAATTGTGCATGTGCAATGAGTTATGCCCAGAAAATAGTCTTGGTCTGAAAACTGGGGCCATCAATTTAGAGAACAAGCAAATAATTAAAAATTTAGACTAAACACCTAATTACATTTCATGTGTCCTATATTGCAGTATGGAAAGTAGTAAATCAGTGTTGAGGTTATTAGTTTTTTTACCTTGAAGTTACCAGTTGGATTAAGACACTGCAGACATCTAATTATTCCTAGTGGAATATATAGCAGTTTTTATCTTGTTTTCTGCGTCAAGTCACTCTCTTCCACTCAGCTGGAACGATGTTGTGGTTGGTGGTGTCAGGCCATATGGAAAGAGTCTTTGCCCTTCTCACCTTGGAAACAGTAGAAGAAGCCTTGAATGTGTCCTGGGGGTTATAATTACCATACTTGGCAACAGAGGGAAAACACATTGTGGTGGTAAACACTTGAACTCGAACAGATAGTTCATCTTGACTTGTTTTTTAGCTACTCTCTGTCTAGCTAACGGATAGATGTGTATGTTCAAAATATGAATATTTGTAGTAATTCAAGTGATAAATAACCAATATGGTCTCAATTTTATTTAATTTAAAATTGATTTTAATTGGATATTGTCAAAGTAGTTAATATATTTGCTATGACATTCATGTTACATTGTGAATTTTTATAATAGAAATAGTTATTTAGATATTTTAATTATCTAAATTGAAATCCCAGGATCGTGGGTTTTTTTTTTTTTTTTTTTTTTTTTGAGACCTTCCATTTTTAAGCCTGTCATTTAATCTTACTTGAAATGAGTCCCAACTTACATATTTTTTATTGAACAATGTATCTTGAAATAGAAACCAAGTCAATCTCTTAACAGTAACAGTGCTAACAAACATCTGCAGTGAAATACTGAGGGAATAGTTCAAATTCTGGTTCCAATCATACATTAACACCCACCTGGATATTTGGCTTGCTCTGAAGATTGACATTTGTAAAGGGGATTGCAGTATTGCTTGTGACTTTTTGTAAATAACTGGAGCGTATCTAAGTCCTCTGAAATCTGAGCCTACACAGTGATTATCAGTTTTGTGCTGGCTTGGGCATGTATGTATATGTTGAAGATTTGAGTTTTTAGGGGCTTCTACTCTGGATAGTGAAGACCAGTAGTATCATATAAATAATTGACTCCCTGAAAAGGGAGGATGGAACCTTTCTCCTCCTAACAGCATCTCTTGCTGACTGGTAGGTATATCTATAGAGTATTGCTGACATTTTTGAAAGACTCCTACATCCTGCCTTCCCAGCTTGGTTTGTGCAGTAGCAGGCATGTTTGAGAATCCTACCAAGTTCCCCAACAAACTGAAGGCAGGAATCCTTCATTAGTTTCATATTGACTATAATACTACCTGCTGAACCAGCTACAAAGTGTAGGCAAAGATCTCAACCGCTTGCTCTAGCGGAATTTTACCCTGTAGAAACTGGATGAACTGCTAATGTGACTTTCACTAGACCAGGGTTTCTCAAACTGGGGGTTGGGACCCCTCAGGGGGTCACCAGGCTCTTACATGGGGGGTCGCGAGCTGTCAGCCTCCACCTCAAACCCCACTTTGCCTCCAGCATTTATAATGGTATTAAATATATAAAAAGTGTTTTTAATGTGTAATGGGGGTTGCACTCAGAGGCTTGCTATGTGAAAGAGGTCACCAGTACAAAAGTTTGAAAACCACGGCACTAGACAAGTATGCCGCTTGTAACCTTGATGTCTGGTATGCTCCATGAGAGCTGATGCAAAATGTGTCAGTGAGGTTAGGCTTTCAGTTGTTGGAACAGAAAATGTACAATTTCAGGATGTTTGCCACCTACCTTAAAATATGTTACAGAAATAAAAATCCAACAGTGTCCCAAACATCTAAGTCCAGCTAAATTTCTTCTGAGTTGATATCTGTATATACATTTCTTTGAACAGCCTTTCCAAGGTTTCAACAAATTTTTAAAGTTGAATTTTTTTTCTCTAAGCTCTAATTACTAATTCATAGTAACCTCTGTTAAGGAGAGAACATCGTGAAAGGAGAGAGAGAATCTATCCGAAATCTGTTAGAAATATTTGATGGCCTGCTCGAATATCTTACAGAACAAATCAGTGAAACTTCTTCTCAGAATGGGGGTGAGTAAAGAGACTAACAAAGTTCAAGAGTTCAAGTTCAGGTTAAAGAGACTCTCTCAGTTCAAGATATTATGTGCTGCTGCTTATTATTATGATGGACTGTTTCTTATCTTGCCTGCATACCTCGAGTGCTACTATTAAGCTACCATACTGAGGCATAAGTTCTGCCTTCATATGTACACCATTCTTTGTATGTTTAAGGATGGAATAGGCTCCGAGTATTAGATTAAATTTTATTCCTTTGCCCTGCCCCTGATTAGCAACTACATTGGTTTTTTTGAGGAATCCCATAGCCATTTAGAATCATGTATGGAAAACAAACTTTGTAAACCCTTGTTTTTACAACACCTAAGATCAACAGGAGTGCTTGCAATTAAGCAGTTTTTTGCTGGGATTTAAAACTTTGCTTGCAATGTTTGTAATCCAAACTTTGCAGGAAAGCAAGGGATTGAAACTGATCACAAACAGAAGTGGAACTTAATCTATTTTCTTTTCCCAAGTTGTGTACTTACTGTACCATTTCGTTCAGTAGTCATGGTGAACAGAAAGTTGGATTTAAAATATTTTAGTTTCAGTAATCTGGTAATAAAAGGTGAAGCCTTTAAAAAAAAAAAATCATAGTGCCCCATTTATCATGGTTCTCTTTTGTGGCAGAAACCATCTCCTAACAACTTTATGAATTACAGTGTGAAAGTGGTATTAAAACTTTCTCCTAACTTACCACTGAAGCTTCTATTGAATAAGGTGCATTTGGAAGTTGCTATATTTAATATAAACTGTACTGTTAAACCCAAATATACAAACCTGTTCAGTGTGACAGTTTTAGACAGCATGTTAAGTCTAAAATTGCCATTTCTGTCAAATTATTTGTTGTGATATTGGCAGTAGTACCCATCCTGTGTATGTGTGGTTTTCCTTGAAATTAACAAACCAATTTTGATTATAAACAGATGAACCTGACCAGCTAGCTAACAATGAAATTCAAAGTGCGCTTCAAGAGCAGCTGGACGGTGACCTTGAGGAACCTGTGCCACCTCTGAAACTCCCATCAGTTGCAGAGTAAGACTGGTTCTGAATGTTTTAAAGTTACATTGGGACAGTGACTGTATTTTTACATATCTATAAAGTGTCTAGCATGTTCATACTATGCAAATAAAAAAAAACATACTGAGTACAAGCATCAAATGGAATGCTTGGTCTTCTTTGGGCAGCAAGAGATCTAAAATTTGGATCAAGTATGTGTTTGCACCGCAAAGCCTAAAACAACTTGCAGTTTTAAAATGTTTAATCCACCTTTAGTGGTGAATCTGCACAGTAATGAGTTATGTTCCAAACTTCCATTGTCGTCTCAGTGCATGCTTTTTGATTTAAATCACTGAAGCTTAGTTAATTAATTGTATTACATTTATTTTCATGAGAGATATATATATTTTTAAATTAGCTTACTCTGTGGAAACTGATCATACTCTTCTAAAAATTAAAGGCCAGCTAACTGAAGGTGTAGAGTTAGGATTCTTCTGCAGCTCCATCTTGTGGCGTAGGCAAGCAAAGAATGTTATTGCTAATAGATCTTCTGCGTTGTGTTCCTCTTAGGTCTTCCCAGTCAGATATTTTTGTCCCATCTTGGGAGGTAGAAGGATCAGAATCTACTAGCGAATTAATCAGGCTTGGGGACACTGCTCATTCATTTTCTCTAAGAAAGGAAGGTGAGTTTAAAATATACCTTTAAGACTGTTCTATATGGACATGTACTCTTCTAGCAATCAAACATATACTGTCAAAAGTGCTTAGTATTTTTAAATGTATGAAAGGACTGGGAGCATGCTTGTAAAGCAAAAAGCTTAGCTCCTTTTGTTTTGAAGGTTCCCTAAATGCTTCAGCTTATATATGGTTAGTACAATTGAGATGAAGCCATCTCTGGGGCTGGCATAAAGTATGCTGCATAACTGTAGGTCGGAGAAAACTTAGGTCAAGAGAACAGGACAAATCTTTACTCCCACAAGTAACACCAGTGGATTTTGAATAATTGCCAATAGCAGATGGACCCTCTTATATTATAATTCTTATTTCACAGACCCACAGACAGAAGTACCCAGTGTACTTATGTCAAGATAAGGGATCCCGCTGAGATGGAAACATCTGATTCCCTAGAGTTTAAGGGTTTCAAACCTGATTTAGAGTTGACCATTATCTATCCCTTCTGGTTGAAGGGTTTTGTTTTTTGTCTAAAAAAGGACTACATAGTAAAATAGTGTGAATTAGACCCAGTTCAGAAGGACATGAAAGCATAACTGGATGGCCTCAGACAATCACAGTATGAAATGTAAAATAGTTGTAACAATGTTGCTTCAAGACACAATATGTAAACCTAGCAATGAATTATTATTTAAGCTTACTTATAGCAAACAGTTGGTAGGAGTCTGGGCAATTCTGAAACATTCTTTAAGGGAACCAGATGGCTCAGGGAATTGGTAATAGGAACCACTTAAATTGGGCTCACTCTGAACACCAATAGCATTTTTGTTGACAATTTCCTTTGCAAAGTGAAGGACTGAATGGGTACTGAGGCTGACTTATCTTGCCCCTACAATGGTAGCTGAGCAAATCTGTGAATAAAACTTTTGTCGCATACTGTGATGTATAAATACAATTCCTTGAAGTGTTACAAATTCCACCTACAAAGTTGTGCTGTCCCCACAGGAGTGAAGAGCATTAACTGCTAGTTCCTAATTTAGTCCAATATGAGCACTGTCTAAACACAGAGCTAATAGTAAAAATGCATTTAATTATTTAAACGTAAGTTTAACCTGCTTTCAAACACCACTTCCAGAGTTCCAGCTCCCTGAATTGTTGCCGGCAGAGAGAGAGAGGTCTAAGGAGATCAAGGAACCTGAAGACTCTGAGGCTACTGTGGCATCCTGTCAACTTGTGGCATCATCTAGTCAGCTTTTCAGCTTCAGAAGAGCACTTGTAAAAGAGAGGAAAGGTGAGTGAAATTCTCACTTTCTGAGAAATACCTTAAAAATTCTTTAGTCTTCCTAGTTCTGTTGGCAGTAATCCTCACAGCCATGGATTTGAGACTAGAAATACAGTAGCTGACAAAAGAAGGCTTCTTATTTCTTTAACTAGAGTTACTTATATAAGTAGTTCTTCACCTTTCTTCCTTATTTCAGTTTTGGAGGAAATCTGAATGGTCTGACACCTGATAAATCAGAAAACTCAGATGTTCATATGACTGTTTTACTAACTTAATGCTAAATTATCAAATCAATTCTTCTCTCTAATTAGTTCCACACACCCAAAATCCAAATTCTGCAGCATGCAGCAAAGATGGAAGCTACTGTCAATGTCTATATGTATTAAACTCTAGAATGATTAACATGTTTATTCAAAGATGAAGCTGATTGAAAGTGTCCAGCTGACATTTTTGTTAAAGGGATTAACTGTGCCTATACATTTTTTCATATTTGTCTTTAAGGATCAATGGAGTCTGTTAATTCCAATGAATTTCTCAAAGAGAGTTTGAGTTCCAGTGCTAAGAAGCTTGGGGAGCCCATACGCCCAGCTATTCCTTTGCAACCACCATATCAGCCTCCTGAACCCAGGCCTCATTATTCAATGGGAAGGGAATACCAAAGCCCAGCCAGACAGTCCCCAGGTTTGGCTAACAGTCATGGACTTGAAGCTTCTATTGTAAGTGAAAACCTCTTTCTTGGTTTTATTAGTAAATATCTTCAGCTTTTCTCTATTGCATTTGTAGAATGGAATTAATGAGATCTCTATCTGAACTGTATCTCCGAATGGATTATTAATCTATGGCCTTGTCAAAACATTCCTGTTCAGCAGGAAGAATAGTGAATTATTAATTTAATATGCATTTTTACTTCTCTTTGCAGTTTGCAGAACCACTTAGACAGGAGTCAGCTACTTCTGATAGGGTTCCTCTGTCAAGACTCGCCTCTGGTGAGAACAAGTTGTGCTTCATATTAAACTGTGTTCTAATGCAGTGTTAAATATTGGTGCTTGTTACTTTGAATTCATCTTATTGGCATCGAGGGAAACATGGTTTTGAAAACCTGAATCTGTGTTGCTGTTCAAACCTTACTAAATTCAAATTTCCTAACAGATGTGAGCAAATCACTTCTGTCACAGTGTCTGCAAGGGCAGTGAAAATAGGTCATAGTCAAAGGGGATTTATTGTGCTAAGAAGTAAAGTGTGTCCATTGCTCAACCGTTTTTTTTTTTCCTCCAGTTAATCCATCTCAGCTTTGTCTGTTTTGCAGAAACTCATTGAAAAAGTGGAGCTGAACTGGTGCAGAATAAACTAGCTATGAATGTAGACTAAGACAAACTATGTTAATCCGTTCCAGAAAGCATAGTTAAACCCTCCTAGTATAGACAAGACTTAGTTTTAAGTGCTTATTTTCTAACTTCTCTGTTGCCTTGGAGACCCTGGCTACTTTTCCAGTTCCATTGCATCACCCTCTCAAATGACACTCCTGAAAATTCAAAGCCTACAAGAAATTCTCCTTAAATTAAAAAAAAAAAAAAAAAAAGTGTGCACAGGCCATAACTGAATAGCCACACATCTAATTACTGTCTTCCTTCCCCTGTGGTTTTACACTTCTTTTGACAAATAGTTTGTAAGTTCTTTGAGCCAGGATCCATGCCTTTTGTATTTGTTCTGTAAATCACTAAACACACTTTGGTGATGTGTAGAGAATAAATAATCCAGTAAATACAGCTGTTTCTATTGCCAGTTTTTCCAGTTGGAGATAAGGTGGTGTCAAAAGAGGAGCCAAATGGCACAGATGATGTGGCTAAGGTAACTATGACTTTCTACTATTTATAAAATCCATATATGTTTTAGGCAGGGTTGCTGTAAACCTGCATACATGGAATTTCCCCACAGTTGTGCAGGGGATTTTTGGTATTCCTACCGCCTTGCAGAAATGAAGCTTTCCTCTTAAACTTGTTGCTGCTTTTCTTTTAAAAACCTTGCGAATGTGACCTGATGCAGTGTTGACTTGGTGTGTCTACAGGCAGATTGTAAACTACGCTAGTCATATCTCAATGGGATGTTAGCACTAACTGATGATGTAAACACTTGCATTTACATTGCTGACCAGTTCAGCAAAAGCACCCAGTTATTACATATCAGTTGGATTTATCTATGGATGTTTAGGAAGAATATTTTAACCTCTTCCTTGCCTAGTATCTTACGATATTGGTGACACCCTAGAGTCAGGTATCTCCAGAAAAATGAGACTTGCCTGGATTTCAACAGAGGATTTGCCTCAGTCTAAAGATCAGTCAGTGACTCGGCCAGATTACTTCCCTGTCCTTTTTGTCCTTGCATTTGCCCTTTGGAACAACTGGATAATTCAGAACCCACAAACTGGTTAGCAGATTTCATTCCACTCAAAGGGCCTGCAGGGAACAGGTCCTTATAGGAAACTAGCTGAGCAGGAGATGTTTACTTGTTCCACAAAGCACTTCTTGGGTGATTGAAGATATTGTGAGGCTGACCTACTACTTGGCAACCTGAGAAGATAAGCTTTGATGGGAGGTGAATAGGACTTTCAGAATATAGTGGATTTCACTTGTAACTTAACCAACAATCCTTCATTTTAAGTCTTACTATAACCAGATCAGCCGACTTAACATGGCAGTTCTAGTTTTTACCCTCTGCTATGACAAGGGTTACTTGCAGGACTGTGGGTATGTTTTACAGTGGAATTAAAAACCTGTAGCTGGCCCATGCCCATTGATTTGGGCTTATGGGGTGCAGGTTAAGGGTTTGTTTAATTGCAATGTTGAGGTGGGAGGGTCCCAGAGCTCGGACATCTACACCACAATTAAACAGCCCCTTAGCCCAAGCCCTGCAAGCCCAAGTCAGCTGTCATAGACATAAACTTAGTCTCTGGACTCTTCCCAAAGCAGTCTATAACTCTTCCCTTCATGTTGTTGTGGCTGAGCAAAAGGAGATGTTAATGAACTTAAAGACATGCTAAACAGTGCACTCAACATTGACAGCCAATCAGATTTTTTCCCCCCTTTATAAGTGGAAAAGATCTTGTGCCAGGCTCTCAGTCTACAGACTATTTGCTGTAAGATGTTGTATGCCCTGGACTAGTCTGGTTAGTGGTAAATGATGAAACTACTTGCCACCTAGAGGATATAGACAAGAGCTAGATGTAGTAGTAATATGGACATGTTATCTCCCACTGATTAAAGATGAGACCCATCATGGTGATTTTTCATGTCTCAAACTTTCTAATAAACTGAAACTTTCTTAAATGTGCTCAAAATATGATTGCAGCTCAGAGGCTTGCTGGATATTTTGAGCTGGAATATGTTTGTGGGCTCTGCAAGCCTCCTTAATTGTGTCAGGAGAGGGAATAAATGGTGGTCCTCTCCCAAATACCATTCACTGGGGGCATCAAAAAAAGACCTCACTTTCAGTGAACGCTGCAGCTGTGAGATCCCTCTCTTCTGTTTGTTAGGAAAGAACTAGGTAATTATGTTGACATTTAACTGGAGATCCAGTGATCTTTAGAAGTTGCAGAGATGAATGGGGAAGTTTACAGCTCTCAACTAATGTTTGAGGCTTAGTAGAAATCTCTCCATTAGATGCCTTATGTTCACATTCGAGATTATTTGCAACCCTAAGAGATAAGAGTCCAACTCGTGTGGGGACTTCTAACTAAACTAATTAACTTAATTTGGTGCAACTACTATGCATAGACAAGTCCTAAATTTCTATCTGTTTAAAAATGGTTATGTTGGTTTAGATTGCACCTGTAAATTTATCGACACAAGCTAAACCACTGTAAGCCAGGTTTAAACACTAGTGACACTTTCACCAGTTTACCAAGATTGGTATAAACAACACTGTTGGTTAAACCAGTACGAAGTTGTAGGTCAGGCCTTCCTTTTTAAATAGGGGCTGAAGTCCTTGATGATAAGATAGCAGTATGGCATAATGGTATGTCTCTGAATCTATATACCTACTCAAGCTGAGCCCTGAGTTAGTTCTGTTGTGATCTCAATGGTTAATTGTTGAAAAACTTTTGTGTTATTCAGGATTAAGTGAATAGCCTCTTTATGTGCTTTGGAATTAGCTGTTCCAAGAAATAAATATTTCAGATGTCAAGAAATCACTTCTCTAGCTCTTGTCCCATGGTGACACTTGACCAGATTATGTGGGTACTTGACGTCTCCCATTATTTCAGTTTTTTTAGACTTAACTGCCTTTTTGACTTAAACACTGACACTCCATACCCTTTTCCTGAGTAGGAGGCTGGTAGTTGAACTCTACTAATATCTAATCTTATGATTTGAGATGTGTATTCATACGGACTCTCATAGGTCGTCCTCTCCATGCCAGAACTTTGCTGCCTATGGAGTCTTTAAGCTTTTCACTAAAAGTTCATAAGGAATTTGAGCTTGTCCCCTCCCTTCTCTAACAGGCTTTTGATGTGGCTGCCTCACGTACAT
Organism: Trachemys scripta elegans; assembly: GCF_013100865.1. NCBI lineage: Eukaryota > Metazoa > Chordata > Testudines > Emydidae > Trachemys > Trachemys scripta. The sequence continues at coordinate 26,986,452 of NC_048311.1, forward strand.
CAACTACCTGCTTACTCCAAGACATCTCACCAGGCACGGACCAGGTAATATCAGTAGCACGAATCACAAACCCTGAAACAGGAAGTCGGCTTAGTGGGAAAAGGTAAGTCCAGTTTTTTATACTGAGTGAGAAGCTGAGGGTTTCCGTGCTCACTTCCTTATACGGGGCTTTCACTTCTTGGCTGCTGCTCAGAATCCAGCCTAGGTAACAACCAAAGCTGGTTGGCGCTAGCGGCGGAGTGAGATGTGCAGACTTAGGTGAAGATCTAGAATAGCTTTAGTCTCTTTAACAATGGCCTTTTAATTCAGATCTTTCTTCATACAGAGAAACCCATTTCTAAGACCCAGATAAAAATACAATATTTTGTAGGACTCAGTTCTTGGTATCTAGTTAGGGGGAAAATGTTCCAAATACTCCTAAAAAGGCTTGAGCAGCCAGCATAGGCTGGAACATCTGATTCTTACAAACACTCACTGTACAATTAGGGGCAATACTGCTATAAATGCTTAGGTGAATTCTGTCCCACAAGATCGGTTTCTATATAATTTCCTAATCCCATTTCAAACAAAAAAGTGAACTGAGTTCTGGATCTGTTCAGGAATGGTAACCTTTGACCATAAATCTTTGTTGGGACAAAAATGAAACCTTAGTGGTATGTGTGCAAATTTTTTTTAAACAAAACCTTTCTTTTTTAGCAGATATGAACATTTTATCACAGATTCATTTGAAGAGGAGCCCCTTTCCTGCAGAAAGGCAAAGGATAAATTATCTGAGCAAGAGCTGCATGAAATGTCAGAAAAACTCTCTCACAGGTTAAATGAACTAGATTTAGTAAGTGGGAATCCATTCTTGATAATATTTTGGAATTTATCCAGCATTTGTAACAAGTGTGAGAAGCCTACCTAAAATCTAGGGAATCAGGTCAATCTTGGTAGGATTAACAATACATTAATTTCTAAAGGGACTTTAAATACAGTTTAGGTGCTTTTATGTAAAAGAATGGATAGAGAAATAATCTTAAAGAAAATGAGTTATTTCATCTTGGATGAGAGACATGTTGGTGACATAGTGCAAAATATGCATTAATAGTCACTTTATAAAATACTATTACTTGGTTTAGGAGAAATACTAGGATTACTAATGGCTGGATATTACACAATAATGTAATTTAGTTTATATTGACGTTCTGGAATTCTTGTACCACTGTTTAATCAATAGTAATATGTCTTTTGCTTAGCTTGATATTTCTTCAACATGTTTCCATTAAATTCCCAGTGAAATGCAGAAGGTGAGTTCAATGTATAATAGAACTGAAAGGAAATCTGTAATTGGTACCTCTCATTTTGTTAAACAATTCTAGACTTTATTAGGATGAACTAATGAAACTGACCAGAAGAATCTCTAATCATTAGATGTTAAAGAGAGCTTTGGGGGAGCATCCCAGGGAAGAGATGTTGACAGATGAAGATAAACTGTCTCAGCACAGTGACAGTGTCATGGATTATCGGGGAAGGAAACCTCACCCAGGTAACAATCCAGAGTGTGACTGTTTAAGCGCTGTGTGAAGTACAACCTTGTTAAAAGTAAAGCTTTCCTTCTTACTTAAAGTTGAAAGTAGGACACAACTCTTCTATACATAATTTCATAGAGATTCAGAAGCCTACCTTCAGCCCTAGAATTATATCATTTGGTGACATGCCCAAAGATATAAAATCCTGTTAGTAAAGTGTTAACTAAACATAATACCTAAACAACTATGAAAGCTTCACTAGAAATGAAAAGTGAAGTACCGAGTGACACATGAGCAAAGTTCAGAATGCTATTGACCATACCGTGAGGGAGGGGAATATTGAAAAATGGGCCTGTTACCTTGTTATAACACACTATAGCCGTCCAGTTCTAATATATAACAGCGTTACATCCCTTGTTGTTGAACTTGTGATAATCATGTTATGTAACAATACCGTACACTGACAAGGGTTGTAACGCTGTTTTATGACTTGGTACAGTCTACAGATGCAAGACCAAACCATGTTATAACATGGCTCTGACATTGTAAACTTGTATAGCAGGCCCTAACTTTGAACCTTCCTAAAATACATTTTTGCTGCCTCTTTCTTCGCCCCATTGTGATATCTTCTGGCACTTTTGATTTGCTAAATACATAAGTATGGTACGGCCAGGAAGAACTGGAGGCTTGGGACTGGGAGGACTTTAAAATAAGGGTATTTGTTTTTAAAAATTACTTTCTTTGTAGAGTGTTCTCCGTTTAACTATTGGGAACATTTGGCACCCTTCTGGATTTAAGTCTATTCATCCTTATAGTTTTTGTTGCTAGTTTCTGATACTAGCTATAACAGCATTCACATCTTTATTTCACAGCCACTCCCCATCCAAAAAGACTTCTTAGCAGACCACGGTCCCTTTCTCCATCCCCACCCTCATCCAGGTATCTACGTCACTCTGAGTTTGAAGATGCACTTCAGAGAGATGCCAGAGGCCAGATGGGGAAAATGCGCAGGCAATTGCAAAAGGAAATGGACCAGAGAAGAATAAAAGCAAAGGTAACTGTTTCTGGGTTGCATTAGATCTGAATGCCCCTGCAGCCTGGTTAGTGGGGGCATTTGGCCTATTTTGGGAATTTTACTTCCACTTTACAGTTGTCCTACTAAGAGGCTGGGTGTAGCAAAGATTCAGGCGTTACCTGCAGCACTGCTTCTTGCATTTAATACTTGCAGCAGTTTAAACTATATGCAGAATAGGGAAAACTGGGAACCAAAAGATCTGTGCTGTCCATTTGCTGCTAACTGACACCATAGTTCTAAGATGTCAATTATGGTGTACCACAATAGCCAAAATGAACTTGCTAAAATTGTTTGAGGCTTGATGTTCAGCCCACTACCTTGGAAAGTTTTATTAAACTATCTAAATTATCCTGGATGACTGAATTTTGCTTACTATTGACAGTCCATCATTTAGGATTCCCAGACGTGAAATTTTTGGCCAGCAATGGCTATGCATGAAGTGGGTTATGGCTCACTTCCCCCTTCTGGGGTAAACAAAAGCAGCCCCAAAGGGGAAAAAACCTCTCTGCTGTACAGTCCTTTGTCTGAGTGAACATCTCTCCCTTTTCTCAGGGGTTCGTAATTAATGTAGGGCTCTCCTAGTCCTTTGCTCAGTTCTTCAGCAGCCTTCTTCCCAGGCTTGTCCCTTAAGCCCACTTTGCTTAGCAAGATCAGCTCTCATGTCCTTCCCTTGTTTCCTCCTTGGCAGAGATGCTCGCAGCACCTCCTGCCATCACTCCGCACATTGAGGAAAGCAGGCCTTTTTTATATCCAGCATGCTTTGTTAGCAGCCTCTAGTTCTCATGATTGCTGAACTACAAATCCCAGAATCCCTCATCTTTGACAGAGGCCAAGTCACATGAGTGAGCAGAACTTTAATCCTCTCAAAGGCCCAAGCTTATCCTGTAATGGAGTAGGTTCAGAACTCTCATTCTTAAGAAATGTGAGCCCAAAATTAATATCCCCCACAGGCAACCCAAAATACTGACTACCCCAATGAGCACAGTATATAGATGCCTAGCTGGAGAAGAGCTTAATCCTTTCATGCTTTTTCTACATTACAAAAACAGTTATTGAACATCTTTGTTTTAAGCTATATTTTGAGGTCTAAGTTTTGTGTGGGACAGTTCGCCGAACATCATGAATATTTACAACAGAAGCAACTTTATATTTGGCAAACCTCCTTTTCACCAGTGATGCTATTGCATGACCATTAGCTGTAGCTAATAGAATTGACCTTGCACTCTAATGCTGATGGCTGTGCATAGGACACATTGTACGGTTTTATATGGCCACCCATCAGTCTATTAATTTTACATTGAAAATGCACAGTTCCTAGAGAATTTCATGAAGTCTCTAGCTTATCTTTTTTGGGGTATAAGCTCTGCTTGGGGTATGGTAATCTTTTAGTTGATTGGTTTATTTAAGGTTTTTTTGAGTGTCATTATTATGGTGGAAAGTATTTTTTGTAGATCAAAGTTTTGTATTTCCTAAAGCCTGTTTGAAGGTCTAAAGTTACCTAATCTCCTGGAAGTTTGTTCCATATGTGAATCCTCATGATGGAGAATGCTTTGTCCACAGCTCTCTTTATTCTTAGCTTTGTGACCTGCTTTGTCCCAGAGGAATGCAACTGTCTTGACAATGCTTAGGTCAAAAATCCAGTTTTTAATGAGGCTGGGGCCTGATCCATAAATTGCTTTAAAGGAGCCAGTAGAGGAACTTGAGCACCAGTCTGTTCTCACAGTGACCTAGTCCATGGATAACAAGGGCCGTAGTTTTTGTTTTGTTTTAAACAGAATTTGTGCAGCTTCACGTTCCGCTTGAGTGAATTACAGTAATTCACCCTGGAGATAAATGCATAAACCACTGTGGCCAGGTCCTTGTCCGGGAAGAAGGGGTAAAGCTTCTTAGTGAGCTAGAGGTGAAAGAAGCCCTTTTGACACCAACCCTAATTTGTTTCATTTACGTGACTTCCTTTGGACTGATTATCCCCTTTGCAGAGAGTAAAAATTCAGACTGAGTGTCTTATTTCGTTTTCTAGATGATGACTAAAGCCTATGAAGAGGAATTAAGAATTTTTGAAGCTAGAGAGAAACTGGGCCTCTCCAAGCTAAAAGCAAAAGCCAGGGAAACGGTAGGTGAAGCTTACTAGAATAAATTAGATGGTGTTTTGTTTAAAAAAAAAAAAAAAGTCTAAAAGTTACTCAGTCCATGCCTGCTATCCAGGCTACATGGATGATGCTTTTAAATGACATGACCCAATGCTGACCCTGGCTTAAATACTAGTATAATAGATGCTGTAAACAGCTTTGTTCAGCTACACTACTTTGGGGATATGGTTAGCAGTATGTAATTTTCTTAGGGCACATAGACCCTAAGGTGGGGAGGTTTAGGTAGTTAGTAATTCTTCAGAAACATCTCTTAGGGGTGGCACAAGGACCGTGATTCTGGTACACCTCTACCTCCATACAACGCTGTCCTCAGGAGCCAAAAAAATCTTACCGCATTATAGGTGAAACCACGTCATATTGAACTTGCTTTGATCCACCGGAGCACTGCTTTACCGTGTTATATCGGGTCGCGGTGTATTGAGTTTGTCCTGTAGTGAGATACTTCAGCTGGAAGAATTTAAACCAGCGTGGTAGGCAAGTGGCTAGTTCGTATTGCAGTATTGGAGAATAAGATTTAATAACTAAACACCATTTGGTGGACTGGAAATTCCACAGAAGCAATCTTAGTGCCTTGCATAGCTGAAGTAATCGCTTCAAGAGAAACAAGTAGTGAGGATGTGCGAGGACACCAGGAGAACTCTAATAAGGAAACTGATTTTCCCCCTAACTTTGGAAGCATTAGTTTTTTTTACCTTCTTTGCCATTAGAATTTGAGAGCTGTCAGATTGGCACTTACAGCTTGTACCCTAACTACATTGTTTGCCTTTATGTAGCTCTTGCTATGAGCTTCTTAGATATGTCTGATCCTGCAGTGCAGTCACTTTGCATTGCACTGCCAGCGTAATGGGGTGATAAAACTAGATAAAAAAATACTAAACAAGAAGGCTAATGATCACTGCAGGGGTGAGTGAGTAGCATGGAGCTGATGTGGGTTCTCACCACTCTTATGTGCTGCTGGTGTGTAGCAAGAAAAGGGAGCATGACTGGAATGCCTGTATACTATGCGAATCTGAGCTGTATTTTCAGCCCAGGGGGCCATTGCAGCCATGCATAGAGCACCCCAGAATTAGGGTTATGCAAAGGAGAGCTTGACACCTCTATTGCACACCATCCTTTGACCTGCATTTGGTGAATTTTTGGCCCTACTGTGAGGGATCTGTCTCACTGTGTGCAAACTGCCTTCCTAGAGACTCAAAAGCTACTTCAGTTCTGATATTCAAGCCATATGAATTACCACTCTTCCCCTCCCATACCTGTTCTCCATCTGTTTTACATCCTAAGGAACAAGAATACCAAGAAAACATCTTTAAAGAACCTCCAAAAATGCCTCGGCCAGTGAAAGTTTATTCTAGAAAAACCACACCTCGGATTCCCAAACAGAGCCAGTGGATTCCAAGAGGAGGGTTTGCAAAGCCAAAGAAAGCAACTCCGAGTAAGAACCACAAAACTCTACTTGGTGGAAAACTGGCATCCTGTGAAAGCATCTGGTGAACTCCAAGAATAAAGGCATCTGGCCAACATATACCAGTCAGCTGTAGCATTTTTCCCCCCTTATGACCTCCAGATGTCTGGATTTTTGTAATGGAAGATAATGCTTTGAAATAGACACAAACCATTGATGCACAGCTCAAACTGTGACCCATCCATTATCCATTGTTCAGTATGCTGAACAAGTTGCAATGGAAGCACAGGGAGTACTCAGAGTGCAAGCCACATTTTTAGCAGCTGCATGCTGTGCATTCATTATATAAATCCACAGCCTGAATTGCACCCTGCTACACTGCCTTGGTTTCAGCATGGTTGAAAGGCACTCTTTCCATTAATAGTATAATTAATAAGTGCCCAATGATTTCATCTCATATTCAGATCAACCTGTGAAAGCTGAAATGTGAAAGAACTGACTCTTAAATCAATCCCTAATTAGAACATTACCTCTGTTGCGCCTGTTCTGGGGCCTACTACCTCAATGCAGTATTTCCAGGGAATGAGAGGAGGATCCAGACAATGATTTGCTTCATTTACAAAATATAGGACCATCACCAGTACAACTGTTGGGCTTATTTTAAATAACCGCATGCAGCTAGTGAGATTGACAGGAGCAAGGAAATCATTGTAAGGTTCTATGCTGCTTGAAAAGAAGCTAAGCAGGTTGGCTTGGGGATGTTGTGAAGACAGACTGCAATACATCCTAATGAGAGACAATGTTACATCATGGTAACAGAGCATATTAAACAGGCCAGGTGTTCAGTCTCAAATGTTTGCATATCTTGGACTTAACTACTGCTAAACTTGCTCTCTAGGAGCATATTGATTAATCTGCTTTTTATCTTGCAGTGAAAGTAAAGGACAATGACCTTCTGCCTCTGCTACTGGAAGAGTTTCCATACTTGCATATTTCCCACCACTCTATGAACAAAATGTGGCAACAGCAGCTTGCACAGATGGAACAACTGAAGTCTGCTTCTGGCAAAGACAGATCAAGACTGAAACTCCAAAGTGAAGTGAGACCCTCTCTTGTGCAGTATGAACACAGCCTCTTAGGCTTGCCCGGGGGCAATGCGGCTACACAATAGTACTGGCCACCAGATGACTGCACTAAGCAATAAAACCCAACCAATTGCATAGATACTGTGTAAGGTATTGGCATAACCTGGGGACTAGTTTGTATGTTATCTTAGAACCTGTATGGAATCTGAAGTCTGCTTTTCTTTAAAAGGGAGACAACTTTAAGTCGGCTGGAGTAATTTGGGCCTGGTTCTCTAAGCACCAGGCCTGTGAGGATCCCAGCTCCTTGGCTTAAAAGCAGAGCAGATTCACTGTCATGTTATAAGTATGTGGGGGGAAAGCCCATTGCTTATATTACTGCAGGTGCAAACTCCACAGATTCTCTATCCCAGCTCTTTCATCTTGCAGTACTTGAATAGGTTTTCCCATGGTCTTTATTGTACAAATATATAGCATACATTTGGGTCAAACTAGCACTCACTTGGTCTCCAGCAGAGGTGGCTGTCTAAAGAAGAGCTACTCTGTAGAATAAGGAGGCACTCTTGAATAGTTAAAGTAGGGGGACTGAATCAGGACACTTGGGTTCAGTTCCTGATCTTAGCCATTCACTTGCATTTAACCTTCTATACTACTTTCTCTACAATAAAGATGGGAATATTTTTTCATCTTTGTAAAGCATTTTGAATTTCTCTAAAAGTGCTATTACATATAAAACCCTGTAGTTTAAGAGCTGTTCTTGGCATGCAGAATTTGTTAACTCCTTGAATGGTTAATTCACCAATGCTAAATGAATCTTTTCTCTTTCCTTTCTCTTAACCACTTGGGGCAGAGTACACTGAAGTATTGCTCCTCTGTTAAAAGTCCCATCACTGAGTGCCTATCCTGCAGAATTTATTAAAGCAATTGCCTATCATCTTTCTTATCTCAAGGTGGAAGAAGCACTGAAGAAGCATGACCTCCTTGTTGACATCATAAAGAAAGATCAAGACCATCACAAGAGACTGGTATGTTCTTCCAAAGAGGATACACAAAGCATATGACACTTACATGGTGATAGAGCCAAAATGATCCTACAGCTGTTGGTCCATGGAAGCAGCCCCCTATTGACCCCTGAGCAGCTATGGTATTGAAGATTTTACCTAGTCTGTTTGCTGTATGTGGCCACTGAGGTCTTAGAATGAGAATGGGGTTGCTAAACATGCTTATGTTTCACTATTTAAAGAAGCAGCTTGGTGCATTAACAGGGAACAAATCCTGAGAATATGGGAGACAGAGGAACAGACCTCAGTCTCTCCATGAGTAAGTTTAATCCTTGAAACACTAGTTTACCATTAAAGTGCTGATTCCTTAATTATACAGCACTGTGGATAGCACCACACTACAGTGGTCTACTCCTAAATGTAGTGCAGGGTAGTAGAGTGGGGGAGAATTTCCTTACTCTTGATTTATTTAGTAAAGTTTGCCATACAACTCTGCCTTGACTTTCCCTCTCCAGGAAGTGCTGGTGGTCTGATACTTGATGATCTTTCTTTATTTAGCAAGAGTTTAAGCAACGCATATACCGGCAGAAGTTTGCTCAGAATAAAATGAGAGAGAAACGTCAGCAAATTGCTCGAGCCAAAAAGTACTATGAAGATTACCGCGTTCAGCTGCGTGCCAAAATGATGCGGGCTAGGACACGGGAAGAAAGGGTATGTGAGGTTGCTTTCTTCTGTAAGTGTGGCATTCTTGTTCTACTAGGGGAAAGACTCCAGTATTGAATGAGCATCTTTCCCCCTTTGCTTTCTCACAAGTATAAATACACACCACATAGTAAAGTGTTGGTACAAAGAGTTCGAGGCCAACTAAACTAAACAGCATAGGCCTTGGAGCTCCTAGCTCCTGCTTTCTAACTCTGGCTCTGATAGTTTTTCTGGCAGCAACCATCCTTGAGCCAAGAGCTTGTAAATGTCCACGTCTACTCTTCTTAGCAGAAGGCAGGTATACGACTATACCTGCTGGTCAGCTAGGTCCTATATGAAATTATTGTTCTGTGTTCTGCCACACACACAGTAGAGCAGCCACCTCCCACCTAAACAAAAGCTGGAGTTAACTTTCACTGTCAGGCAACAAAGGAAGCTACTAGGCTGGGAGTGGGGGGGAGGGGACACATCAGAGGGAACTATCTGGGGTGAGAAGTTCTCTTCACAATGAGATCAAAGCTGAGTTTAGAGAATGTTTCTATTAGTATCAAAAGTAAGGCCACCACTGTTCCCTCTAATTTTTTCCATCCACGTGCAGAATGAATTTTGTTATATGCACCCATATTGAGGTAATGTGCGGATGTGCATCACCAGGAGAAACAAAAAAACTAGATAGAATATAGATTTTTAAAAAGTTACCATAGGGATAATTACTCCAGCCTGGACAGGTTAGGCATTTTAGAACTCACTACTCACAGAATCAAATTTAAGCGTAGTAGAAAAAATTATGAAATACATAGACCACTCAAAAAACTAAAACAGCACTTTGAAAGAATAAAATTGCAGAGAATATATGTGCATTGCAGGAAGTAACAACACTACAATGAGTAGGTGTTGGGAGGTGAGTGAGAGAGAGACACCGAGACACACATTGCCTCTTTAAGTAGATCGGCACTCATCAAACTGAAGCCTGTTTTGTTCAGACACAGTAGCAGCTGCCAGGAAGCACCATCTGAGGTCTCACTCTTAAGCCCTGACATCAGCCCCTCCCCAGCTCTGCACAGCAAGCAGGAGGCTCCCAGGAGCAGCCTAGCAGTAGGGGGAGGGGCATCTGAAGTCCACAGCACTTCATAGACTGCCGGGTGGCCACCTCAACTTTCCTTCTGAAAAGTGATTAAAAATGACACCACCTCACTCAACCAATTACTTCCTGTTAAATGAAGTGGGTTTTTAAACATTAATCTCATTTACTAATTCAATAGCTATGGGAGAACAAGTTGAATTCTATTCCTACTCCTGCATCAACTCATTGCAACAGTGGGGGCAAATGCTGCCATCAGTTATACCTTTTACCTGGATGAGCACAGTGATGTTTAGAGGTGTAACAGATTCTGCCCTCTGATTAGTGGTGATGGAAGGAGAGAACTGTGCCTCAAGGTGCAGTGAGGCCATCTTTGTTCTGTGTAAACAGCAACATTTATATGCAATTGAGACAAACATGGAACCTCTCAATGCAATTTAGTTCTCTTTAGAATAGAACTTCCCCTCCCATGTTGAGAGAATTTTTAGACGGGCTTGTAGGCAAGGTGGGACACTAGCTAAAGTAGAATCGAGGGGGTTCTTGTAACTTCAAAGATCACTTCCTAAAGTTCTGTGGCTTACATGTGCAAACTGGGTCTACGTTATACTTAACCCCATAGGGTTGATGTACCCTACACCAGCAGAAGGGTTTTTTCCTTCGGTTATACATTAACACCTTAATTGTTGGCAGATATTTAAGAATCTATTTGAAGAAGGCTTAGAAATTCAGAAGCAAAGGCTGCAAGAGCTGAGAATGTATAGTAAAGAAAAGCGTGCTGAGCAAAGAAGAGTACACCAGAATGAACTGGAGTCCATGGAGAACTACTACAAGGATCAGGTAGGCTTATTAGACTGCATCCAAGACAATCGATCCAGTTTTCAATCTTAAATTGGTAACTCTTTCATATCTTAATGAGTTCTAATTCAATGTTTATTGTACTCAGTTTTCAATGCTGGCAGAAGCTGTATCACAAGAACGTCAAGAAATCCAAGCCAGAGAGAAAGCACAAGCAAAAGTAGGTGTATACCAAACCCATGGAAAAATGCAGAAATTGGGCTTGTTTTTTGGCTTAATTGGCTTGTGAGTTGCCTTTTTTTTTTAAATCAGCTCCCGGTAAGGGGGAGAGAGAGAGTCGGGTGCACAGCGGGACCACCACAGTCCCAGACTGCACACCGGGGGGGATCTAGTCACAGAGTGTTGGGATTCTTAGGGATTGGCTTGTTTTGAAATGGGATTAGCTTGATTTTTGGTTTATTGTAAAAGTCGGGGTGCTTATTTACCACGTGAAAGTTGGCAGCTGTGTTCCAGTATGCAAGTGATTTCTTGTTCAGAGTTGTTTTGGTAAACCTCAGTATTCTTTTCAAGACACTGCACAAAACGAAAAGGGAGTTAAGATCAAAGATGGAAAAGGAAATACAGCAGCTGCAGACGCTGATAACTCAAAATGACGATGACTCCTTCTTCCGAGAGCTGGAAGCAGAACGACTGAAATCCAGACTTCAAATGGCTTCTTTTCAGTATAGCAAAAGCTATTTCTTATAAGACTTACATTAACTATTAAATATCAAAGCAGCTTTTATATCTGGCTAAGATACTGTTAAGGGTATGTTGGGGAATTGCCACAACCAGAAGGTGGTGGCTGGTTGTTCTGTAAAATGTTGTCCGTCTGGTTTACAATGTCAAAGCATCGTACTATGGCTGTAAATGTCAGTAACTAGGACTTGAGGATTTTTAACATACCTTTTAATAAAGTTAAATTAATTTGATTCTCCTTTATCAAGTTTAAACAATCTGACTATTTCAAGCTACCATTCGGCCTCTAGGGCAAAGTTCTTAACCCAAGTTTTGCTGAAGAATAGGACCTACTTGTCTATTGTACTCAGTACTCAGCTTTCTAAAGGGCTGAATATTAAAATTCCTACATATCAGTGCTACATTATTTGGGTATTTTAGGCTGAATCAATGTCTCTGAACTTTTGACTACAAAGTATAATGAAACTAGAAATGTGGTGGCAGCACTTTCTCAAGTTCCTTGTGAGAGAGCAGGTCAGATGGGGATTTCCTTCAACTTTTGACATACAAATCAATTATTTAAATATACCCCTGATGGGATGGGGGGTGGCACTTCACTTCACTACACTGTACACAGCATTACAACATAGTGCTTATGGGATATATTTACATAGGATTTAACCAGGAATATATTTTTGTAGTGTTTTGGCTCTTAAATAGCTAGTACTAAATGAGATTACAGTACTTGTGCCCAATCATGTCCTCAAACAAGCTTGTCATCTCATTCTTAATCACGCACACACTTCAAAATCTAGACCACGTTTTGCTAAAGAATAAAACTGGTACAAGAACTTGCAGGCTCTTAATTACTTCCTAGAGTGAGCATATTAGTGTCCTTTTACATTTCAATTTTACAGCGGTTCTCTATGTAATTGCTATCAGCAGATTGCTGCAATAACTCCAGTTATAGGCACTACTTATAACCTACCTTCATGGTGGGAATATCTACAACAGTCAAAACATGTTAGTATTTGCACATGATTGAGGTAGACTTTAACCAAGCTGTTTTCAAAACCACATACTTTGCTTCACTAAGCTACGTGGAAAGACACTGTCCTAATAACATGATGCAAGCATTTAAACCTAAAACCAACATCTTGTTACATTAACTCTAGTTTATTTGAGAACAGGTAAGGAAGCAGGGGGTTTGACACTGGTGGGGTAAAGTAAGATGTATTATACTTGCATTCACCATTCTCAATGCAATACCTATTCAGCTATCATGTTGAGGTAAGGTAGACTAGCTAACCACACACTGACAGTACATTTAAGGGAAAGACCCTAAAGTTCAATCTGAATTTAACATCCTAGCCTCTAGCTCGGACTTGCTGCCAACAGTCAGCAGTTGAGAGGTGGCTCTTATACCTGTCTTCTGTAAAGCTGTTATTTACCTCTGCTACTGAGGTAAATCTACTACACAGGCTAGTAGATTAAGTGAAGGAATAAGTGCGCACTCTACTACAAACAGTGTTGTAGCCTTACAGGCAAAGTAACTAGGGATGTTAATATGCTTGAAAAAATAACTGACACATTAAAGCACAGTGCTAATTAGTAGGCTAAGGACTAAGTCTCTTGCTGTTTAACAAAACTAGACGTTTTAGGTCCACCCTCTAGAATACACTCTTTTCACTAAACAGGACCCAAAGCAGAATTTTCAGTAAAAGGCCTTGCCTAAAGTTGGTTGTTCCCTATAGGATTAGCTGCTAGAAGCAGAAATCTTTGGGATTTGCCTGTATAAGACTATTGGTATCTGTCACTCAACATTGTGGGCTTGGCCTGATAAGAGATAGAAACAGAACTACTCAGTCACAAGAGCATTCATGAGATTTAGTCTCATGCATGTGGGAAAAAAGTTCACACTAGCTTTGGTGGGAGAAAGAAGAGAATTGCACCTTGACTGAAGCTTCTGACAGCTTAAATAAATAGTTTTTCTGGTGGCAATAGCCATTCAATTTTTTTTTTTTTTACAGAATCACTTCCAAACAGCTAAAATACTAAAAGAGACCAATTCCTCCCCCCGGTCCACCAGGGCTATAATTTAATGAGTTGGAATGAAGACAAAGTATTAATTGATTTGATTTCACATATTTTTCACATATATATTTTCCTGCAAGGAATTCTGTCAGATTAGCTAAAGCCAGCAGAATAGTCACCCCTTCACCGACCAAGAGAGATCAATTCCCCTTTGAGACATGTTGATATTCAAGTGGCTAATGTTAAAAGGCACAGAGAGAGCTAGGAGAGACAAAGTAAAGTGGAACTTAAGCATTATGAAATCACCAATCAATCAACCACACACCTCATTTGGAACCAGAAGTATGCAATCAGACAGCAGCGGAGACAAAAAAAAAAAAGAAAAAAGCAAATACAGTACTGCACTGTTAACCTAAACTACTAAAAAAAAAAATAAAGGGAAAGCACCATTTTTCTTCTGCATATAAAGTTTCAAAACTATATTAAGTCAATGTTCAGTTGTAAATTTTGAAAGACCCACTATAGTGTTTTGTTCAGAGTTATGAACCGCCATACTCCGAGGTTCTACTGTATAAGGGAAAACTGGCTACAGTATCCATTCCTGAATGCTGTTTTAAGGCCTAATACTTGCTGTATATGCAAGTAAATGTAGGAAGGCATCAGATTAGTTTCATACCCTGTACAATATACTCTCTACGATTGGATCTGACTCCCTGAACATCTCTAAAGTTACAAATGTAAGTCAAAGTAAACCTTTAATTAAAAACTTTAAACGATTTTAAACCAATGATGCTGTGACAGTGCAAACAGCATACAATTTATTGCTCAACTTCTGCATGGGTACATTAAGTTTTTAAAAACCATTTTATACAGATGTTTTGTTAAAGCTCATGTAACGGATGGCAATACAATGAATATCAATGCTAAAAACACTCTGTAATAAATAATAGAAATGAGAAAATAAAACAGTTTGTGGAGGGGAAATTATACTTGAGTATAAACTAATTACAGCTACAGACAAAGCTTGGGATGTGGTAGAGTCAAAAAACCTACTATATAGTGTTAAATACAACAAATGGCACCTGTTAACTATATGGTGCAGTTTAAAATCTGAAGCAATGTGAGCATGCTACATTAAGCTGTATGATGCATACTTATGATATAGAAGCAAAGCTTTTACTTCCATCAATGCAGCCAGTTTAAACGCACCAGAAGTTTAATACAGATGTAGTGTTGTAGAACAAAAATACAAAAGGAAAACTTGTGTGCTCTGGACTCTAGTATACAACAAAAAATGGTAAAAATAAATCAGTTTAGGGAAGCTGAACCTATGTGCAAAAAAAATTTAGAATACATACTGTACAAAGCACCATTACAAAACTGTTTACAGCGAGAAATTAAATCCTCTGAAACTCAACTATGTGCTGTATATTTGAAATCTACAAAATAGTCACTGTTCATAATTAAACATTCATAATGAAAAGCAACAGCATGAAAACATGATGCAGCATTTCTCTAAAACAACTTTATGCAACTAAAGAATGGATAAAATAAAACCCAGTAAGGACAAGCTGAAATAAATATTCACATTAATCATGGGTGAAAGTCCAAGGTTCAATGCAACAGAGGGCTTAGCACCTGTTTGAGGGAAAGTGGCTGACATGATTTTGGAACTATTTCATTAGTCAATACTTCTGCAAAATGTATTAGAAAACTTCTGGCCAGCTGGGGTGCTTTATTTAAAGCTCTTAGTTGTTATGAAGGTAAAAAGGCACTCCGAATACTTGATATATTCCTCATAACTGATCAAATATATAGCAATATTAAGTTTGTCTATCCATGTCCATAGTATTTTAAGAAATTAGATTTTACAACATTGAACTGGTGGTGCTAGAGGGATTACACAACACCAAAATGCCTAGCAGGAAAGCAATTCACCTACAGCTAAAGCTGCTGTGACACTTCAAACACTGGATTAGGGTTTTTTAGTTTTTGTTTTGTGTGCAGATTCCAATAAACCCTTACATTGGACTCAACATCTCCAACCTATAGGAGGTTAGGACAGGGGCCAGCTACAGATGCATGTTCTGGCTGTTTAATGCAGGGAGTAGACTACAGTGGGGAGGGAGATGCATACCTGAAACAGCAGAGGCCGGATGCCATCAAGAGACTTTGTACAGTGGCAGCTCAGAAGAGGCGCTGAGCTGCAGCAGTCAAACCTGGGGATACAGTATTTGTGCTCGGTATCCCCAGGCTAGGTCCTCTAGTGTAACAGATCTGCATTGCCCCTCCCCAAGGAGTCACTTGGATGAGGCGTTTTTTCTGTTCATACACCACAGGGAAGAGCTGCCTGCAGGATCAGGGGAGTCACATGGGATGAGACCTGTCTGTGGAAAAAATCCCAACCATACCTTGGGCAGGAACAGCCACCTCCCGCAGAGCGTGGTGCTGTCAATAGGCCATGCCTTTTGGATGAAGAATGTAGTGAGACCATCTCAGCAGCCTTGCACCGAAAGGCCTTGCAAGTCACTAATGAAGTTTCCAGCCAGTGAAGTGACAAAAGAACCCTGGCTCTAGAGAACAATCCATCTCATGACCCTCAGAGTTTGGGAAGGTCTCTTAGAGGCAGTGTTACCACTCAACATGACTGAGCGCAGCATAGAGCTGCAAGCCCTCCAAATGAGGAAAAGGGTCTGGCAAACCGCAAGCCCAGCTGCCAAAGCAGATCTCTTAGCTGCTTCCGGTGTGCATCAACAAGCAACTAACGTCTCCACCATGCACGAGCCCAGATGGGTATGTTTGTTAGAACAAGCAGCATCTAGCAATCATACTACTGAAGGAAATGTAGCCCAAATCCACATTTTGACTTCAGTGATGGTATGATCTCATTACAACTGCTCTCAAATAGACGTACTATTAGGCTATTAATCATTCCAGTGAACACAGTCCATTATTAGCTTACGTGCTGTAGCAGTCAGATTTGGCAGAATGAATTTATATGTTGACATTCACAAACTACAGAGAATAGACAAGACAAAAAAAAAAATCACTAGTTCATTATATAACTTATGCTGTGAAAGGAAATAATTGTTTACATCCCATTGTCTTAGTGAGTTCAAGACTCTTGTTTCTCATTAATGTAAAAATAGTGCAGATTTCTAATGATTAATTATGATCCAAGTTAAAAAACAACAACCCAACACTGACTAGAAAAATTCGAAATTACCTCCAAATGTTGCTCCCCTCATTACTGTGCAAGAGGGCAGGCAAAATGCCAGTTGTAGATTACAGATCATGCAGAAGAATGCTGCTATAAAAAATATGCAGTGAGTAGCCTACCTTCTCCACACCCCAAAAAAACAGCACTCTGACCTCACAGTAGGATGCTCATTTGAACAGCCCAGGATTCCCTCCATTGGTAGTGCATTATGTTCCCATTTGAACTGTCCAACCCACAGTTTAACTCTTACATATTATTTACTCTCATCCCTACAACCAGTGACAATGTTGTGCTTTACTCACCTCATTTTCAAAGCACATCACATCGTGCATGTTTAACAGAAGAGCTTTTGCCATTTGAGTTAGTTACTTTTCCTTATTTGTAAATTGTGCAAACCCACAAGACATGAGCAGCCAAACAAAGATTAAAAGGTGGTTTACCTGATAAGTCTTTAAGCATCAAAAAGTACACAATGTGAATTGGCTGCATTTGAACATAAAAAGCTTTGGTTGATTAGATAGACACAGTGGGTTCTGAAACATGAACTGATGACCAGGCAGAAGACTGTCAACATCACCTCATCAGCATGCTTTAAGAATTTTTTTAAAATGTAGCATTTGTTTTAAATTGAAAGCAAAACCAAAAATACTCTCGACAATATCAACTTGTTACAAAAATGCTTGTTTAAAAAAACTGAAATGACTAATGCTCTTTAAAAAAGGACTATTCCACATTTAACACAAAGTACTGTACCAAATGCAGTATTTCACTCATACTAGGAATCTGACAACTGATAGAAACAGGACACAGAACTTCATGTCTGTAATTCATGCTTGAAAAATATAAAAAAGCCCAATTCTGGGTAACATTTAAGTTGAACATATAATGCAGAATATAATATTTCACTATAAGAAAACGCAGTTAACATGTAAGTGGCTGTAATTAAAAAGTTAATGATTCTTTTAACCAATTTTATGCAAAGTTAGAATAATCCAAAAAAAATTTTTTTTTTTAAATAGCAGGTATAGATGCTGTTCAGTATGTTTATTCGAGCTGAAACGTGATTTGTACCGACTGCTGAAGTTGTGTCTTCTTGTCTGTGAGAATAGAAATCAGGTAGGCAAATAGAACAGATTACCTTTTACAAAAATAGTAGTAGTCTTTAAGTGTAGAATACTGCTTAACTGTCAAAATGTAGTAAAAGTCAGCATTCTGTATGGTCAAGAGATTAGTTTTTAATAGCAGCTGAATGGTTCCACGGCAAGAGCCACGGGACCTATTTTCTTGAAGGCAAAAAAAAAAAAAAAATTTCCAAAATTGTCCTTTTCCTCACAGTGTTCTTGAGTAAAAGAGGAAAAGCATTCCTGTATTTCAAGCATTTCTTGAGTCTTGGCTGAGGGGAGGGCTTTCTGGCTGACAGGAGTATAAATAGAGTCTCAGGTAAGTCTGCAAAGGGTCATTCCACAGCAAACCCACATGTTTCTTCAATGGCGGTTAGCAGCTTCTCATACAGCTTGTCATAGCTTTCATAGGGAGGAATGTCTATTCGATTAAAGCTGTTAACAAAAAACAAAAGCTTTTTAGAATGAGTTTCAGCTCTACCAAGAAATCCAAAATTGATGCAGTTCTGTTGCACTACAACTGCATTTAACATCCTTGAAACACTTTGGCGATAAGCATGCAACTTCTTGTATTAGATTACTAAATTACATTACGATAGCCAACAGAACTACACTGATATAAACAAAACCAGACTATCTCCTATTGCCATAAAACATGGAATTCTTTCCCAAGCAGAAAAGTTATCAGGAGAGGAGAAATAAATGACAGTTGATAATCTAGATGGGCTACATCAATGGGCACGTGTCCATTTACCAAAACGCCAATATTTCCATGGAGGAGTGAAAACGTAACATGGTCTTACCAGGTATGAGCTTTCGGCAAGTTATTAGTGCTGGCATCAATCTGGTGTATTGTAAATAGCCTGGGCCCCGCAGCACCTGCAAATCCAGTAAAGATGAATTCTCTAGCACTACTACAGGATAGAACCCCCAAACTACTATTTTGTAACTGTTAAGAAGGCAGAGTGAGAAGTAAACAAGCAGGTGAGACAGATGAGCCACGTACTAAGGAAATGAAAACAGTATAATATTGTGGCAGGGAGGGAGAGAACACACAGAACAGCAAATGGAAAAGCTCTCTCCACATTTCCCCATCAGACAGAAATTTGGTTTTCTTCACACATGCACAACACTCAGACTGTTTAAGCCAGTGAAAGATACACAAGAACTATCAGTACAAATGTAAATCTGTATTGCACTAAGGTTATATAGTAGAGCCTGATCCACACACAGTTTTTATACAGGTATCACTATTTCAGTTAGGGGTGTGATTTTTTTTTTTTTTTTTTTTAAACTAATACAACTTATAGTGTGGTCACATTCATACCACTATAGCCGATTTCTCCTCGTATCAGACTAATCTACACTGGTGTAAGCACATTTATATCTGTAAAAAACAGCATCCACTTCAGGGTCACGTTTACAAAGGTGTGATTTGTGACCAAGACAGCTGTGATGGCAAAAGCCCCTAATGTAGTATATTAGCAAAAGGAGAAGTTATTACCTTACAGTAACTGGAGTTCTTAGAGATGTTTTGTCCCATGGATACTCCATCATAGGATGTGCATGCACCTGTGCACTCTTGATCAGTAATTTTAGTTAGCAGTGCCTGTGGGTCCACGCCTACACTCTATACATCCTTGTGATCTGGTGTGAGAGTATATATGGAGGGTGGACCCGCCACTGCTCCAGTTCCTTCTCAGACTGGAAGCACAGGAAGACTTCACAGCAGAAGAGAAGAAAGGCAGGAGGTGGAGCACCCATAGGGACAACACATCTCAACTTCCAGTTACTGTATAGGTAAGTAACCTCTCCTTCTTTGAGTTATTGTCCCTCTGGCTGCTCAACTGTAGCAGTGTCTTGACATGGAGGCGGATCTCAGCACAGCGCTGAAGAGAGAGTGCTGCTCTAGGTTCTCTCTGACGTGGAAGCAGGTTGAATAGCAGAGTGCCCAGAGAACATGTGCACACAAGACCAGGTTGCTGCTCTGCAGTTGTACATGATGGGTATGTCTTTAAGAAGGGCTATAAAGGTGGACTGGGCCTGTTGGAACGAGCAGTCTGCTTAGCAGGAGAATGCGTTCCTGCAGCTTTGTAACAAGCTAGAATGCATCAGAAACCCATTTACATCGTCTGAGCAGAAACTGGCTATCCATTCTCTTGGCAAAGGAGATCAACACATTTCAGGATTTTCCCTCCAGGCTCTTGTTCTGCCTCTAGGTAAAAGGCAATGGCCCTTCTTACATCCAAGGTATGGAGGCTAGCTTCCTCCCTCAAGGAATGAGGCTTGGGGTAAAGCTCTGGTAGTCAGATGTTCTAACTGACATAGAATTCTGAAGAGACCTTAGGCAGGAAATGAGGATGGGGGCAAAAGGTCACCTTGTCATGGCAAAATGTAAGTAGGGAGGGTCAGCCATGAGTGCCCTTAACTTCCCTACCCTTCTGGCCATAGTTATGGCTACTAGGAACAAAGTCTTGAAGACAGGTAGAGGTGTCAACAGCTGGGCTCCTTAAGGCATTGAGAAGCAGATTAAGGTCCCACGGATGGTGCAGACTCCTTAACATGATGAAACAGATAAAAAAAACCCTCATGGAATGTGGGTGAGGTAGAAACAGAAAATCCTTTGATTGGTGGATGAAAGGCTCTAATAGCAGCCAGGTAACTCATAATGGAGCTCAGTGATAACCTTGTATGTTTAAATTCAGCAGGTAACCTAGTACATCTGTGAGGAGAGATTCACAAGGGGATATGGATCGATGGGTACACTAGACTTGGAAGTGCCTCCACTTTTGCAGATAGATTTTCCTTGTACTTAGTTTCCCACTGCTCAGGAGTATGGACTGAACTTCTGGAGAGCAGCCCAATTCTATGCCTGAGAACTATCGAGGAGCCAGCCCTTGAGGTGCAGAAATAAGAAACTGGGGTGCATTGTGGTGCCCAAATCCAGTGTCAGAAGATCTGCAAGAGGAAGGCAAAGAGATGTTCACAGAGAGATGAAGCAGCTCTGGGAATCACACTTGCCTTGGCCAGGATGGTGCTATCAAGATAGCTACAAGCTTGTTCTTCTTTCAGTTTCTCCAGTGCCTGGAGGATCAATGGTGCTGGAGGGCAGGCGTACAAGAGACAGACTAAAGGAAGAGTTCGGCGTTCCCCATGGAGTTGTGTCTGTACCCATTCTCCCTACTCCACGAGCAGAAGTGTTGGCATTTTGCACTGGATGGTGTTGAAAAGAGATCCACCTCTGGAAGGACCCAGGACTGGCAAATAAGTTGAAAAACCAAGTTGCTGAATCACCTCTCATGGTTTTGGAAGTGCCTGCTCAGGGAATTTGCAACAGCATTTTGCAAGCCTGTCAAAATGGCTTTTTGGAAGAAGATGCAGACTGGGAGGTCACCATCAAGGAGGGCCTCTTCTTGTAAGAGCTGGACCTCTTTCTGGAGGGTTCTGCAGGTCTCTCATAGGTCTGGTATTGAAAAAGTCAAGAATGCTGAGCAATCTGAGATATGGTAAGTCATCTCTTTGTTGAAGGCATATAGATCCCCAGGGATTAGAGAAAGAGATCCAAGAAGCAGTAAACATTCATGTCATCCAGGACAGGACCATCCTTTTCCTTTCCTTATGCAACACCATAGTGGGCTTTCTGGAGGATACCCTATAATACTGGTCACCGTACAGAGTCCATGTGTTCCAAAAAGCCCACTGTGGTGGTATATAAGCAAAGAGCATGATCTCCTGCCAGGGATGACATGAATGTCTGTTGTTTCAGTGATCTCCCCCTTGGGAAATATCTCCAGAGGGGGGTTAGAATGGAAAGAATGGTAGAATCCTAGAAGGTATCTTCTCCTGTGTCCAATGGAGGAGCCCCAAGCATAGGTAGCGAGGGCTGGATCGTTACTGGGGGTTCATAGTGATGAAGCTTGTGTGCTGCGATCCAGGATAACAGAAGGAAGCTCTGGCTGCAAATGGTAAAATAGTACCGGGGAGGGATCCCTCTAGGTATTCCTTAGGAGGGGGGAGACCCAGGCTTTTCTGTAACTAAGAAGTCTTCATGGGAGAGAAACCTGGACAGTGCTCAATAAGAACCTGAGATGGTACTGGGGCCTGCGCAAAAAGTACGGTCCATGCACTCCAAGTGTACGCTACAGAGGTAAAGTCCGTGTGTTCTTTGTGGCTGTGTCCAGAGGAGGGCAGTACCGAAGCACAGTTGAACAAGGCTTCTTAGGAGAAGTCACTGTGTCTGGAGATCTCCAGTTCCCAGGCCAACTATGGAGGTGCTTGGTGCAGTTTGTTAGAAGACTTCTTAGCACAAGGCATAAGAGAAGTTTTTTTGATGGGTAATGGTAGCTTGGTACTGGGGGTGTGGGGAGGGTACAGACAGAAGCCTCAGCAGTACCCATACCGGGATGCAAGGTCACCTTGCTCTCTGTCCTAAGAGGTAACCTTGGAGACTCTCCCCAGGGAATGAGTTTACCACCTCTTAAGAGTGCTTCAGTTCTGAAGCTGCTTCACGGTCTCTGGAAGTCACTGCTGCAGCCTGAGTGACTCAGGCCGTTGTGCCAGGGAAGGGCGTCACATCCTGCAGGTCTCAGACAGTGGAGCACTCCATCAGGAGGAACTTCAATCTAGCCTCCCTCAGCTTAAGAAGGCAGTAGTGGAGAAGCTAACAGAAAACTCTGCTATGCTTTGTTTCGAACCAAGGGCAGCTGAGAAGGAACTGGAGCCTTGGCGGATCCCCCCCCCCCCCCCCCATATACCCTTGCACCAGAGGACAAGGATGTATAGAGCCAAGGCATGGATCCATGCACACTGTTAACTAAAATCTGCAATCAAGAGTGCACCAGCGCATGCACATCCTACAGCGAATGCACCCATAGGGACAATAACTTGAACTTTTACCAATACAGCTTACTACACTCAGGGTGATGATGGAATAAGTTATAAAAGCTACAGCTTTGCCAGTATTAGCTGCATCCACGTTAGCAGCATTTTATCGGTATAGTGCACCGGTATAGCTATACTGGCAGACTGCTTCCACCGCTGATCTGACCTTAGGGGTTGTACAACTTTAACTATACCAATATAGCTAAAGTGGTACAACTTCTGTGGTAATCAAGGCCCCACTGGGCACTTGGGTGGTTGTATGGCCCTTCCCAGACACTAGGATACAGTATGTGCTGCAAAATTCTAGCTCATGTTAAGGATTTAACACACAGGTTAAGTTAGCCATGGCAGTAATAGGGGTCACTAAGAGAACATTAAACAAGGCAAGTATCTAGTGGGTAATACAGTGAGTTAATCATAGGAGAGAAAGCACCTAAATGAACATGGGGCTCTCACCTCTGCTTAAGCTTTTCATGTTGCCATTTAAATATGCAACATAGTAGAGAGCTCCTCCTATATGTGTTAGCACTCAGTGGAGTACTGCATTCTGCTAACAGGTACTAATGCCCATTAATGAAACCTTAGTACTGCAGGGGATCTAGGCCATCTGAGGAACCCAAAAGACTACGCAGGCCCTATGTGAGTGAGAAGGCTGGGTGGGGATAGTTGGTTTCCAGAACCCCTGGCTTTTGTAAGTGGCAACTGATATCACAAGGTTTTTGCTCAGTTGGAATCCAGCCTTTCTACCGGTAAAGAAAATACTTCTACACCGCTACCCCACTATAACGCGACCCGGTATAAGATGAATTTGGATATAACGCAGTAAAGCAGTGCTCCGGGGGGGGGCAGGGCTGCGCACTCTGGCAGATCAAAGCAAGTTCGATATAATGCGGTTTCACCTATAACGTGATAAGATTTTTTGGCTCCCGAGGACAGCTTTATATTGGGGTAGAGGTGTATTTGGTGAGTGTGTTCTCTTAGACACTTTCCTCCATCTTGAGAGAGCAAACAGGCCTGAACGGATTGCCTCTGATTTTGTTCACCTAGCAGCATGGATGACAAAGTTAGAACTGTTGCTGCAGAAAGGTAGAGATTCTATCAGAGTTCCAAAGGCAGTTGGATAATATGGTAGATTCTTTCTGTTCCTGGCCTGCTCACCACCATGTGGCTCCTTCCATGAAGGAGTCACCACCACAAGAGTCTCTCTCACCCCTGTTATAGTCGCAAAGAAGTTACTTGTTGGCTTTCCTGGCCAGGGAGTGAATTGTAGACAGCTGAAGAGGCAGTGAGGGATCGTAAAGTGAATATTACAAAACAGGCTGCCAGACAAAACAGCCAAGAGAATCACATACAGGTCTCTGATGTCCAGAGTTCACTACAATTAGAGAAGACTAGAGAATGGAGCGCTTTACTGAATGAAAGAATTGGGCAGGTTACAGCTGAGAGTCACAAGGTTATGGGACAGGAGAGAAGAGTATCTGATAAATGATACAGCTAATCAAGACCACTGAAAACCCCTTTGTAAAAACAAAACAAAAAGAACAAAAACACAAGTCACATTACAGACCAATAATCTTATTTTTATGCAAGGTTTCTGTGATGTGCTATTTCTTTCCTCAAATGGATCCCTTTTAAGTTGGTTCCCATCGAACTTTTACCTTGTAATGCTTTAAAACCCTGAAGAGGCACTCTGGATGAGCCGGTCACAAACTGGAGCAATCGTGCTCTCCTCTCTTCATCGAAGAGCTCCACAGCTTTCCAGAACCATTTCACAATGTTGCTGTCTGGAGTACAGTGTTTTAACCTAGTATTTGCCTTCCAGTCATTAACATCAATCTTTCCAAGTCCACAAATGATGAGCTGTTAATAATTGTATACATCATCAGTGGTCAATACAAATAAGTGACATTACATCTAAGCATCAAAATATAATACATGTTTAAAAAAAATACCTATAGATTTCAGTACAAATGGAAAGTTACAGGCTCTCTCTCTTGTTTAAAGGCATAGAATTATATAATTTTATTCTGTAGTAAGAAATGTCATACAATGAATCCATTTTCAAGGTGCCATATTTAAACTTCATTTCAAACAGAGCAGCCAGTATCCAAAAGCTGTGTGGCAAAGATAATTTAGGGAGCTTGAAAGTGTCATGTGTTTCCAGATGTATACTTTACCGGTTAAATTCTTCATTCAGATGTTGCATTGCTGCCACTGAGTTCAAAAGAAGGAGTTTCTTATGAGTAGCTGGGGGTATAATCTGGCTCTCAGAATTCAACTAATTCTGTTTTTTCCCCCCTCTTAATGTAACTTTTTATTGCAATCATATCCACACATATTGTACAAATCAGTTTAAACACATTTACAAGACAATGCACAGGTAAAATGTATCTTGGACTTTGTTTTAATTTTGTTATAACATCCATCCTGATTCTGTCAGAGCTTAAATAAAAACTGTGCACTGTGAACATGTATCTAAGAGTTTTATCACCGTTACATCTGAACGCCTTCAGTTTAAAAATCAATAGCAATAGCCAAGTCCCTAGTGAACTTCATGGAGTCTCTGGCACTTCTTCCTTTTTTGAATAAAACCTCTATGTGCATTTATAATGTTTTTATTTTGGGGCGGAAATGGTTGTCTTTGAGCAGAGGGGAGTGTCAGTATTGTGCATGTCATTCTTGCGAGGGTGGAAAGGCCTATTTCAAAGAAGAAGGTTTTGCAGTATTTCTGAACGAGTCAAACTCTGGATTTGCCTAATCTCCTCTGGAAGCTGGTTTCTCTAGAAGCCAGATCCTCTTGACAGAGAATGCTTTGTTCCCAGTTCTCATGAGGCATACACAAAACTATTCGGAATTTGCTTGTTTATTCTCCCAGTGAGCAGGCCATACATTAATCATAATTTATTCCAGTATAACAACAATAACTTTACAAAAGGAAACATAGGGAAATGTGGATAATTCACACTTTAGCCATTTTATAAACCAACACACATACAATGGCTCTCTGGTTGTGCAGGACTGACAGAGAGAAAAATCCCAGCTACGGATTCTATATTAGATGTCGGTTTTTAAAAACAGACTTTGGGAACTTGCTGCATTTGTCCAGGGCAATACGGTATTTCAGGTGCTGGATCTTTACGTTTAGTAGAGCACTTAATGGCAGTGCTAAGGCATACATGTGACTTTAAGGATAATGCACTGCCACCTCCACTACAGAGAACACTCTGGACCAAAATGAGGTGATTGCAGATACTTCGAAACAGAAAACCAACTGAACCAAGGTACAAGAGGGGGATCCATACTACATGTCCTATCAGAACTGATTGAAATAAAGGAAGTGGCTACTTCTACAGTCACTATGCAACACCTTATTCAGTCACTCCTAAGATTAACAAAAACAAATGCCCAAACCTGTGTGTATACACTCTACTAAACAGAGTTAAACAATGCAGACCATATGAGAGAGAGAGAGAGAATGCTTCAAGCTGACAAACTCGCTACTGATTCTGTAGAAGATATACAGAAGTGAAGGTGTAAGAAATCAACCTCAGAATTCCAAGGCCTGGATGACCTTTTGTGTTTAACTGTGGTGCTTGTAATATTGCACCTGCAAAACCCCAAAAACACTGGGGATGCAACTTAACCTTTTATTGTTACACTTGATGACATAATGTAACATTAGTGTACTGACCTCTAACTCCTTCTCATCAAATGTCTTCAACAGATGTTGTGGGATGACTTCATTAAATCCCTTCTGCAGTGCTAGAAACTGAGCTTCAATTCCTCGTAAAAACCGCCAGTTTACATAAAGCCTGCAAATCAAGTGAAAATTCGTTTTGTGAAAAATATATTCAAACACAATAACCCTGCACTTTATCCAGCCCAAAAACTGAACTTACTGACAGCAACCTAGCACAATAAAAATACTGTACTAGTGCTTAGATAAATGTGGCACTGGCAATAAATTCAAACAAGCCAAACTCTCTTAGGGAGGAAACTAAAAGAGAAGCTTTGCTTGAAAAAATAGATGGATAATTATTTAATACCTGACATATTCTTTTTTATTTTCCTCTGTGACTGGGATGCTTTTGCCATTGGGTTTCAGTTCATGTTGAATAATTTCCCCATAAGCATTGTGTTCCACACAGAACGTATGGTCCAAGACGCCTGTAATATCATTCTCTCTTGTGGAGGGAAACAAACAAATGGTTCAGTGAAGAAGACATACTCTGCAAATGTATTACATTCATAAATACTTACGATAGACATCTCAATTTAATTTTCTAATCAGATTTGGTTTCAAAATATTGATAATAAGCATAACACAAGACAACCTATTATTTCTTTATTATTCTTGAATTATATTTTGGAACACTGTCAAACCTTTTGATGCAACACTTTTAGCAACATGCTGCTGCTCTTTAATGGTTTACGTCGGGGTAGGCAACCTATGGCACATGTGCCAAAAGTGGCACGTGAGCTGATTTTCAGTGGCACTCACACTGCCCGGGTCCTGGCCACCGGTCTGCATTTTAATTTAAATTTTAAATGAAGCTTCTTAAACATTTTAAAAAACGTACTTTACATACAACAATAGTTTAGTTATATACAGTATTATAAAAAGAGACCTTCTAAAAACGTTAAAATGTATTACTGGCACGTGAAACCTGAAATTAGACTGAATAAATGAAGACTCGGCACACCACTTCTGAAAGGTTGCCAACCCCTGGTTTAAATGATCAGTAAATAGAAAAACTAAGTTTCTGATCAGTTTCTGATCAGCTCAGTGAATCAAAAATTCTTCCATGTTCAAAAATTACATTCACTACACACGTCCATGCGTCTATAAAGCTGAAATACTCAATTTTTTAAAACTTTTTGTTTACTATGAATACTATAAAGATATACTTAGTCTAGAAAGATATACTGTAACTCTACCTTAGACATTTGTATTAATTCTAACAAAATTTTAAATATCAATTATTAAATGTGCAATACATACAGTATCCAGACTAAGCTGTTATGAAGATCTGGGTCAACCAATTCCATGTCATCAAGAGTAATTGGCTTTCCTAGCAATTGCTTATAGAAAGGCAATGTGAAGCCCCCATCAATATAATGTCCATGAAACACAGCCATCCCCATAATCCGTCCAACAAAATGGAAATATGATAAGTGTTCCTGGAATTAAAAGAAAAACAAATGCATTCAACTAAACCAGACTTCCAGAGAGAGTACTTACTGAATTTCAAATTTCAGAATTAAAACTTTACAATCAAAAAGTTTCTAGGTTTTTTGTTGTCACGCTTTCAGAACTTGGTTGGCAACAATTCAGAGATCTTATTACTCAGCACAGAAACAACTTGTTTGAATTGCTTTACGGAAAGCAATTCAAACGTCTAGCACTGAGATTAAGGAGAAATATTTGGTATTTTTCTTTAATTCTAAATACAAAGGGGTCATGCCATTGCACAAATTCAATTTCTAGTAATGATAATGTGAGAATTAGACTCCTAAGTCTAAGGCATTCCCCATGCTAATTCGAAGATGAATTTCCTAGGTCACAGAAAGAATGAGTTCTGTAAATTTGTCATCGTTTGTACCGGGTTAACTGCAGAGTCTGGGTTGATTTGCAGCGTATAGATATCATCTCGTGAATACTGGAAGAGGCCATAATATGGATTCAACATTTCATGAGACAACAGGTAAAGCCATTCCCTGGGGAAATAAAATAATAATTTTACTGCATGTTTCAGACAAATACATTTCTATGGTGACAAGTTGTGCAAAAATTGAGATTTTCAACTGTAAATATTTATAGCGATGAATACAGAGTTAAGCTATAAACAGGACAGAAAGCAGAAATTACTTTTACTCGCCCAGTAAGCATACAGTACTTGAAAACTGGCAGGGTCCCAACTCTGCAAGCCTTTTCTTCAACTTAATCTCAATAGTTTCTGGTTGCTTCCCCTTCTTTAGACATTACACATTTAAGACAAAGTTGTATATTTTACTCACTATACAACACTGCTGTATGATACTCTGCTGAACGTATCCATTACCTGAAGGCCATTTACTTTAAAGCCTTCAATTTAAAGTGCTAAATAGGTTAGCACTGATTGATACATATTGGTTTAAGGGGCAGAGGAGAACAGCCATAATTTTTCATACTGCTCCTTTGCTTCTTTGGCTGCCAGCAAAGCAGAGGGCTGATTGTCCAAGGTAGGCCAACCAGAAGTAGTGCTAGAAAACACTAGCAGAAGCATGAAAAATGACACCTTACTGCATCTGTTATTTCTACTTTTGAAACATTTTTGTTATAATTGAACAAGCAGCTGTAATTAAGTCAGCAAAATATTAGATTGTTGTAACAGTAATGATTAAAATGAGAAGTTATCCTCCAGGGATGGGAGGTTACATGAAGCAAACACACTGTAGTGTTATTATGCAAAATCAAGTAAAGTTATGTAGAGCCCTTCAACTCCACGGTTATCTGCTTTATATCCACGGATGTGGATATCTGCGGGAACATTTTTGCGGATCGCGGATCAGATGCAGATACACATTTTGTATCCATGCAGGGGTCTAAAGATATGTTCAATATAATAGTTGCCTTGTGTCTTTCATTACGACAACCTGCCATACAGCACCTAAAGATGCCAAAGAAATACTACCCCAATTTTGGGGGGGAGACGGATGCTTAAGAATGAATGAAAGTTGCAATTCTCACTACTTATGTATTTTTTAGAATTTAACATAAAAGTGCTATTCACCACAATAAATACGTTAACTTCTATCTCACAGCTTATTTAATTCACAGGTCACAAATCCATATGCCAGCAAGGATGGGCATGTTAATATTTTTGACTGTATTACAGTAGCATCTAGGTTATTTTACAGTAGCAACAAGGACTTCATATGTTAAAATACTTGTAGCTGTTATATCAAAACCATTTTAAACGATGTTTAAACTGAAACATTTGCTACCAGCAGAAAAAACTGTTTTTTTAACAAGTGAAAAATTAAAATAGGCTTACTTCCCTACTCTAGTAACTGCTAACATTTGACTTTAAATCCTAGTCAAAGTTTTCCATTCAAAACTACAATATTAGACTCACTTTTCTTACCAAAAATGTACCACAAGGTGGAGTCAGTTCTTAATGGTGTAAACTCTCCGATATCTAAGCTTCAGTAACCAGAGGGGGGAAAAACCAACTACATCTTCAGTGGAGTTACTAGAAACATATCTCACATTTAAAATGCATCTATGTTAAGATCTGCAGTAATCTTGCAGATTTACTTACAAGATATACCCCAACAAAGGAATTAATATTTTCTACTCTAGAGAAACACCAGAAAACTGAGAGAAAAATTTTTGATGTACAAGTTATTAGTGGAACACACATTAAAAAAAAAAATTTAAAAAGACACAGTACTTAGAAGCAGGATAATTTAGATCATGTTTTCTAGCATACCTGGCAACCCCTCCATAATCAAGGCCTTCTTCTCCACGAAATTTTATCATTAATCGCTTCCACAGGTCCTTCGGCCTCATCTTCATGACTTGCCTGTAAGACTCCTGCAATCACACCATCTACTGTCTTATTCACTGCTGTTTATGGATAGACATCCTACTACTATTTGTTATGGTAAATCATTTGACTCTGAGTTCCTAAACCAGACGGTGTCCTTTCAGTTATTAACCACCATTTCTCAAACTACTATGTTTTCTACCAATAAAACATTACCCGTCAAATAAAAGACTAGATATGCTCGAAAAGCCACGGATCCTTAAATTGCTGGTCATGTGCAGGGATTGTTTCTCTTTTGTTTTGTCCTTCTATAGCTTCTACAAGTAATTAAAAGCTATAATTGTCAGTAAACTTCTTTGAAAATTGAAAGTGCTATATAAGGGCTCATTTCTCCTGTCTGAGAAGACAAAACATGGGCAATCTGTAAAGGGTAGGTACAAAAACAAATCTTCAGGGGAGCATTAAGGAATATCAAATATTGCAAGCACTGGATGCCTTCTGCTACTGGGAAACCTAGAGTTACACCTCTATCAGGTAACTCCCACACACTATGGGAAGAAAATGTGTGGCTAAAGAAACTGAAGAACAAAGAGGTAGGAGGAATGAAGAACTGGGTATTAAATGTACAGTTTCTATTTGAGAGCAATGTCATGATCCCCTGGAGCTAGCACCCCGCCTCCAAGGGACTACAGCTTTTCAGAGTTGTCAACCCTTGCTATTAGAAAATCATGAGTCAGACCCCCAAATATCATGAGATTAAAAAAAAGTCCTCATGATTTTTAAGCCAATGAAATGTGGGTTCTCTATTTCCCTACTGGTTTCTGAGCCTCTAAGGTGCTCTCAGGTCACATTTTCAACCTTTCCTCTGCAACCACACAGCTAAAAACGTACCTTTTAGTACAGCGAGCGCCCTGGGGAGGGCAAGTTGTTGGCTGACAGTGATTTCTAAGTAAAATTAGGCCTCACTCATGATCTCGCGATAGCTCTCAAATGTCTTTTTTTTTTTTTAAGCAAATATATATAAAAAATTCTTGACATTTGAGAGTTCTATCGCAAGATCGTGAGTGAGGCTCAATTTTACTTAGAAATCGCGTCACTCATGATAAATTTGTGAGTTGGCATGTCTGATTACCGCACAGCAACTCCCCAGCTAATTAAAGTGAGATGAGCGAGTCTTCAAAGGAAGACTCATCCAATCCCGCTTGGGTGGAAAAATGGTGACCACAATGTGGAGACTTGGAAGTTGAGTGTAAAGTGAGAAGGTTGCAGTGGAGGAAAGCCAAAGAATTACAACTGCATAAGATCATTTCAGCAAAACAATGTTGCAAAATTCCAGTGAGAACACTGCACTTTGGGTGTCTCCTGTCAGTCAGCAGCCTTGAGAATTCAAAAATCTGAACAAAAATGTGTATTTGAGATACATACTGTGTAATTACAATATCAAAGATGAATGCTATATGAAGTTATTTACCTGTTATATTTATAAAAAAAATTGTTTTCAATCTACACCCTCCCTTCTCCTAAACAACTGCCCCTCCTTTTTCATTTCTTTCCTGGAAGAGAATCCCATCCCATCTAGGATCTACGATTATCTATACACTCTCCTCAACCCTTACCATCACCACCCCCTCGGAAAAGTTCCCTCCCCTACTCTCTCTCTCCCGTCACTTAAAAATGGGTAGAGTTTCCTTAGCTTCAGATTACCTCAAAAATCTCTTCCCTGGAGACTTCAATACGAC
The DNA here is from genome assembly GCF_013100865.1 of Trachemys scripta elegans. NCBI lineage: Eukaryota > Metazoa > Chordata > Testudines > Emydidae > Trachemys > Trachemys scripta. Next base: position 27,018,495 of record NC_048311.1, read on the forward strand.
AGTGGCCAGCTTGGGGTTGGTGCTGTGACAATTCTTGCCTCAGAATCTTGAGTTTCTGCACTAGGTCTCGCTTATACCTTGGCACAGTCAGACATTCTGCCTCATCTGGAAGCTGGCACAATGATACTACCTGCTGTTGCTGCTGATGATCTTTAAGTTGGTTCTGACGGCTAGGAATAAACAGAGCTATTTTCAGAAACTCAAGTCACATGCCTGTATTTCCCTCTCAGATATTTTTTAAATTTTAGTATTTACAACAAAACTAGTTTCAATGACACATGGTTACTTATTGTAATTACATTTTTTAAAATGTCCAGTTTCAGTAAAAGGAAAAAAAGAAAAAAGTCCAGAGACTTTATCCTGACCAAAGACATATGCTTCTGTCTTTCTTGGCAAGTAGCTGGTTTCAGGGTTTGTTATTTCCATTAGTGCTATTCTAATAGCACTAAAAGGTTATAGCAATGTATAATAAAGCATTATCTATACAGTTTTACCACTGAGCTGCTGACACTGAATTTCTTAGATACCATTTCCATATTTCCTTTGCATGTTTTACCTTCCTCCATTTTAAAATTCAGGGATATGCCAAACACTACGCCTCTAATCTACAGTCAATACCACAGTCTGTTTTAAATGGCTTGTCTGAAAAAGAGTAAGCTTACAAAAAGATGTTTGTATTGGCAGCTTGGCAAGGACCTTGTCCCTTGTATCTGGACTAGTCTGGGCCACAGGAATGTAGGGAGTTCACATGTAACTAATTGGCACAGATAATCACATAGTTTTACTACCAATTCTAAGAGATTTTATAAAGCTACAGGCATGTGAAAGTGTCCATCTTGCACACAATAAGTGGATATTCTTTGAGCTAGATCAGTGATACCTAAACTTTTTAATAAGGTGACCCACCAACTGCATTTTGTCTTTTTTTGCAAGCCAACCAAGGTCCAAATTCATGGGGAGAAGAAGGGGGCAAAATCATAGGCCAGCGTCCTCTTCTGCCCCTTTCTCCTCACTCTACCGAGGGGGCACTGGCCACCTGCAGCATCACCCTCCACCCCAGCAACCCTAATCCCAGCCCAGTGCAGAAGGGAGAACCTGTGGGGATGGGGGAGTGGGACAGAAAGCGAGCCTGCCCTGCACTCACCCCCCAGTGGCAGTTCCCATCCCACTGGACTAGACCCAATTCCCCACTCTAGGCACAGGGCCACAGTCCCACTCTGTCATGAAAGTGGGGTGGCCACGCCAAATCTCAGTGGTGCTGTAACCTATCATGCCAGGCCATGTCTGGAGTGCGGAATCAGGCCCAGCCCCACAGGAAAGGAGCCGCAGCTCCAGGGTGAGTGTGAGCTGGGCTCCCCCTCTGCACTATACCTGCGACCCGCTTAGAATCTTCCCATGACCTGTTGGTGGGTCATGACCCATCATCTGGGAAACCATGACCTAGCACAACGGTGTAAAAAAGGTACGCTTTACTTAAGCTGTCCAGCAAAAACTCTTATGTGGAACACAGAAGATAGTACATTGAATGTACAGTACTGTATAATGAAGGTTACATTTCAGTATGTGTTTTTTCAGTTGACTTATTAATGATATCTCAAACTTCATACACGAAAGATTCTAAACAGAACCATGCATAATTTTAGACCTGAAAATATTTTAGTCTGTTGACTGTTTTGAACATGATCTGCTAGAAAGCTCCCTATGAACAATGGCCAACCAGAAGTCATTTCCAGCAAGCTTTCAGCATTCAGGGTTGGCAGTTAAAAGCGAAAGTCCCAGCTTGCTCCAGGGTTTCAGTAGCCATTCTGTTATTACAGAACCCTGTCTTTTAATGCAATTTAGCAGGGCGAAAAAGGAGGAAAACTGGGATCAGAAAGATCACTGCAGACCAACAACAATTACAAGGTGGTCCATGCTGCCAGAGTTTGATAAACACTGCCATAGGGCACATTCTAAATCACTAAAACAAAAATAAAATGAGTTTTAATGTTAATATTTGCTTTTATCCCACAGGCTCTAAGGAGGGGATAATGGAATTAAATTCAGTTCTACCACCAATATTTAGGACAGAGAACTTATTAATTATCTGCTAGTCAGGAAACAGGTATCAATGGAATTTTTCCTCCCCCTTCTGCCATTGCAAATTTCACAGAATAAACTGTAAACTACTTTGCATAAGATTTAGCAAGAAGCAGATATCAGAGAAATCTCCAGGAGCAGTTATTTGGGGTGAAGAAAGAAAATTAAATTTAAACTCTAAAAATACCTCTGTAAAGTGACCATGGTTGGTTTTATTTACAATGAGCTACAATTATCTTAAAACCATTATCCTAAAAAAAGGCACTAAAATGATTTAATGAGGAAGACAACCAACATCTCAGTGCTACTCAGAGCTAAAGCGTAAGACAGTCTACTTCCCTCTCCATTCTTTCCCAAAAAACTCAGACAATCATTTCTATGGACTTGTCTACACTTAAAACTCTATAGTGGTGAGGTTCACTGCTGTAGTGCTTCAGGAAGGGATCTCCCATTGGCAAAGGTAAGCCACCTCCCCAGGAGGTAGTAGCTATGTCGATGGAAGAATTCTTTCATCAACTTAGCACTGTCTACACAGGGACTTATGACAGTTTTACTATATCACTCAGGAATATGAATTTATCACATTGCCGAGCAACGTAGCTGGATCAACTTAATCGTCTAGTATAAACCAGCCCTAAAGGTCCACCTCCAAATGGCCCTTGAAGCAAAGTCCCCCACATAGCTCCTGAATCCAGCCCTACATCATTAGTGCTATGTATTTCTACCCGTGACTTATATCTAACACTATCCTCTCACTCATGATGAGACATATGACAATAGATTGATGTTTAACAACAATATAAACTCCATATACTCGAGGATAACTCTTGATGATGCTCAAGTTAAATGAAAGAATGATTTCCTTTTCCTGCACATTCTAATTCCACAAGGGCAAGCCAGTAAAAACATCCCTTGTATAAGGCCTACCAGACAAGGTAATACTATATACCGTACTCAAGATAGTAGTCCTGTAGATACAAAGCCAATTAATCTCAGTCTTAAAGGAAAAGTAAGTAATCTGTGAAATCAGCATGAGTTTAAGAACTATGCATCAAATTACAATTTTTTAAAATATCAGCAGGACTGGAGGGAGAAAAATAAAACAGTATTAGCTGAATCAGACCAAAAACAAATCACAATGAAGTATTAGCTAAATAGTTTGCAGTACTTAAAAAAATAAAAACATTATTTTACCATTACTGCACTGTTGATGCTGGTATTTTGCTATTTTCATAGTTATTTTTCAATGTTTGTATCACCAGAAAATTGCTCAACTACACTTCCAAAGTAATATACTCAATGAAGCATTTATTTAACTCATTCAGCTTTGAAAACTATCAGTAACTCTGGGCCAATATTTAAATTTTAAACAGAATTAGGTAGCTATGTATAATGGCATCGGGGCAAAATGGCATCTCTGCTCAATGGAAAAGTCAGTATCATCTGAACTGAACCCTATGTTACATTTTTGGACTTGGAATTATATTCCACCCATCCCTCTTAAACATTATTATTTTATTTTTCAAATAATTTACAAAATCTTTCAGGCCTAAGGCAAATGACGTGTTTTTACTTCAGAGCAAATGGGGGGGGGCGTGGAGAGAGAATCACTTTCACATATCCTGTCTGGTACAATAAAAGAATAAACATTACAGAAGATTTGTCAGCCTGCAGACACTGTTGGTTGAATTTCTAAAATCCTTTTCTAATGAAAGACAGATGTACAAATGAAAAACTTAAGCATGTTGTTATATACAGCTTGAAGAAGTGTAAAATGGTTCTGGAGTTTGCTAGTCAAACTGGATTTTTCTGATGCAAAGCTAGCTCTATTGTAAGCACAATAAAATGTCATGCGAACGACCATGTCATAGTTATTTTGTACATATCTATGAAATGGCAACTGATGGATCTAAACAGAGGCTGTACTAACCAGAATATTTCTTTTTTAAAAATAAATATACTCCTACAAATTGACTTTTCTACAAATATAAAAATTGTATTGTTGTACAAGAGAATTTTTGGTTAAAATATCCAAAATAAAAATAGTTCTGTGTGTTGGATGTGTGCAGGCTCCCAAAGTATCACTGGTAAATTCAGTTTCAATGCCAGCAGGCAGCTAAGGAGACAAGGAATCTAAACACAGTTAAGAAAAAAAGGTACATCGTTCATAAAAAGATGCCATCTTATACTACGAAGACTTTCATAAAATGCCCATAACACTCAAAAATATGGTCCTCAAAACATTTAAAAATATTTTTTTCTCATGTTTAGATGACAAATTCTCTCTCAATACACTAGATTCCAGATGTGGATTGTCCAGACAAAAGCCATTTTCCCAAACCAGCTAGCCTACTTAAAGGTGATGGCACAAATTACATAAAAAGCTTTTCTGGATGTTTTCGGAACCTAATTTGATTCTTCTACTTGCTGGCTCCTGACATACTCTCCTTGGCTTCACTTCCCAATGGCTGAAGGCTGGTCTACCGGGAACTTTTATTGGCATAGCTAAAAATCCACACACCCCCAAGACATAGTTATGCTCACCTAACCCTCTGTGTAGGCAGTGCTAGGTCAAAGGAAGAATTCTTCCATCTACCTAGCTACTGCCTCTTGGGGAGGTGGATTATCTATGCCAATGGGAGAACCCCTTCTGTTGGCACAGGTAGTGTCTACACTGAAGCTGTGCTGCTGTAGCAGTTTAAGTGTAGACATACCCTGATTCCCTTTAAGAAAACGTATTGCTATCCCTCCCAAACACCTCCTTTCTCTCCATCCAGCTCTTCACTGTTTCTTCCATTCAACACCTAGTTAATGCTATGCAGGTGTTTCCAGAAACAAAGGTCTTAAAAAGTTGTTAGTGGGAGAAACAGCAGAGTCAAAATTCCAGCAACGTCTGGTCAAGCTGATAGCTGTGTCTAGACAAAACAAACATTTGTATTCTTTTTGGTTTCCACATTTAGTGGTATAGAAACACTCCAATGCGAAATGAGTACACCAGGAATGAAAGTAAGCGCCAGAATTCCTTAATGTTTATTTAATAATAATAATAAAAAGGCAGTATCTGAAAATACCCAGATTTAGGTTTTGCTTAAGATTCTAAATGCTGGGACATATTCCTAGTGCACATCATAAATACCCTTACTATTTTTCTCTGTGTTTAGTAGTAGCTTCATTTCTAATGAGTGGTTCTTTTTGTTCAGAATGTTTCTAATTGTCTTTATTAGAGATCTGGAGCTGGACAAACTGTGGAAGGATACCTAGTTGCTCCCTGGCCCAAAGCATCAATGTTTTATTTTAACGACAACAAAATATGTCATCTAATTTTTTTAAATCAGTTTGTTACCCCATAGACTAAAACATTAAAATCTGAAGACAATGCAAAAAGGTACAGCAGGCACTACTTTTACTGTCCCTGGATAAATGCCACTGTTATACAATCTCTCACCTGGGGTGGCAGATCTCTTCCATTGGATGGCACCTGCCCCCCCATGACATCACAGTGGCCACGCCCCTGTTGAAGGGTGGTAGAGATTAAAATATTTATATAGTAATCAAAGCTCTCTCATATATATATATATATATATTATGTTATTACACAGATGTCTGCAGTATGTTAATTAAAGGGCAAATACTGTTGCAGAGAGTTTACATAACANTATATATATATATATATATATATTATGTTATTACACAGATGTCTGCAGCATGTTAATTAAAGGGCAAATACTGTTGCAGAGAGTTTACATAACACAGAATGCGCCTTGGCTTATAACAAGCACTCTCACGAGTCACCTTCTTGTTCGAATATTAAATTTAATACGTGCTGGACACTTCTCAAACTTACTTTAAAACTAAGTGCAAATTAGCAGATAGCCGCGGATCTGTAAACTGTGTCGTTCTGTTGTTATGGTCGACAAAATAAACTCTGCCTGTTGCTGTATTACGGATCTCCCATCCAGGAGGCAGTGGACCAAGCTCTTCACAATTGATGTTGCTAAGATCCCTGCAAAAACAAATATAAAATGAAAAATACCTCAGCATTTGGCCTCTGAGCCAAACAAGTGTAAATGTAACAGAACAATTCCATGAAGTCTGAGAAAATGTATTGTTTCAGAAACTTAATCTGTTCAGCTGGAATCTCTACTCCCAAGGTACAATCCTACCAAAGAAAATGAAAATATACACACCCGACTACACATGCATTGGAAAAGCAGTTATTACATAATCTTCATTTTTACAAAATAACAATCAGATACTAATTTAATACAGATTTAAAACAAAAATAAAAGCTGCCACCATATTTGCCAACCGGAGTTGCACCAGTTTTAACAATAAACAGTTTTAAAAATAATAATAGTCATTTAAGCCACTCAATCACATTTAAAAAACTCCCACAAAACAAACCACATTTCTGATTAGTTACATTTTCCATGAAGATTTATGCATGATATCTGCCTAAACAAAGTCATTTTTGGCTGTTTTAAAAACAAAATTAGATGCAAGAAAAGCTCTAACGAGTATTTTAAGTAAACAATTAAGTGGTCTCAGGTAATCTCTATTAAAGTCAGAAGAATGCAAGTAGCATATGCAGGTTAATTTATTTAAGATGAATACTGTGTTTTTTAAAAACTGCATAGCATTTCTCTGAGGAATGATAAAACATCCTTTCTCCCTGACAACCGTTAGGTACTCTAGCTCAACTTCTGTTGACATCCTTGGAAGTAGGGCATATGTAACTCATGAAGCAATTTGGCCCCAAATACACAGATTATGACTTTTTACAAAGCAAATTATTATGCTGCATCTTTAAGCATTTGGTATCTTTTGTAAAAGGACCAGTGCCCCAATTCTTTACCAGTTTGTAACAATGGCAGTCTTCAACTAATGTAGAAGACTATCAATCCCACTATACCCTTTGTGAGGTCTTGTTGTAGAATATGAAGCATAGCAGTACTGCTTTTGATTCAGAAAAGAGTAGTGTCATTGTAAATAGTTAGAAAATAGTATTTTAACACAGGATATATGAAAGAATTTACAAGATTACAATAAGTATAGTGAAAGGAAATCTCGTTAGTAGCTCACCTTTTTAGGTGGAGCAATAAATACCTAGCAAATAATAATTTTTGTCCAAAGCATTTTAATGAATCAATTTTTCATAATGGGGTTAATTTGCAGATCCACTGACCTCTTGCTATCACACAGAAGCTTCTATCTTTTACATTATAATTACAGTTTGAGAAGTTTGTGCTGCTCTTAATTAAATCTATTAAATACAAAAATAGCTGAATATAAATGTTGTTATATTCCGCCACCAGTCTAGAATTTGGATTTCCTTCCCCATCCCCAACCTGAACAATCAAAATGAGGCTGATCTATTTAAGAGAGAGGCATGTACTTATATAGGCTACAGGTATAATTTCTAAACCCTCCTTTCTTGCATCAAGTCTGTAGCCGTAAATAATGACAGGGCAAAATGACGGAAGTACTCTATGAAGTAGATGTTAAGCCACCTGATCACACCCACAAACAACTAAATGTCAATATGCTCTCAATTGCAACTTCAATTATCTGAGGCACAAAAAGCGTGGATAAATTAAGGTGTATTTTAAAAAAAGTCCCCACATACAAATGGAGACTAGTTCTACGCAGCAAGATAGAGAATATATTGCTCACAGAAAATGTTGGAAAGTGTGATGCAGGGGAAGATTTTCTAAGCACAAACGGCAGTTGACAATTTGGCATCAGCTGCTTAATTGCCTTTTGTGTTTTAGAAAGTCTTCTCCATAGTCCCCCAAAGGACAATGTCACAAAGGTATTTTTCTTATCTCAACAGTAGTATTTCAAACAGCAAAAGTGTCACTTTTTCATTAAAAACTTTAATTTTTGTTCTTCATACTATGGTTTTGAAGCACCTTACCCACTTCTGGCAATACAACATCCATTTACATGGGAATGAACATGAGCAGAAGCCAACCACAGAGTTGTAAAGTTTCTTATAAATCTCAGGGCTTGCTGCCAATTTAGGACTGTACATGCCATTTTTACATTAGCATCAGCAGATTTTAGGAGGTAATAATCTTAAAGAGCTTACAGTGTGTTAACAAGGATTTTTTTTAAACTAACAATTCTCTCTCTTTACACAGACAGGGATGTGTTTAATGAGTGGGACAGTAAACCTCAACCTTCTGGAAAATGGAGATGCAAAGATGTATTGGATTATCCTGTCCATCTCGCCCTGAAAAGGCAGAATTTATTCTGCAGAGCACATTTTTCTAGTACTTAATCTAGTTTCAAATATGTCAAGAAAATTGGGCTTCCCCATTTCCCTTAGGAGACCATTCCAGAATTTAGTACATCTCATCAATGTATGGAACATTTTCGTGATCTCTTTTCCCTCTAAATTCATTACTCCTAATTATATTCCCCTTCCTCCTGATATTTACACACTTCAGATTAATCTTCCCCTTTAAATGTTTAGCCAAGTTGTACACATTAGCTTTTTGTGTGTAAAGAATCAAGTCAATGCCTTCTAGCTCTTTTATCAATTTGGTTCTCTTGTGTGTACTCCTTCCATTTGTCTATGGGTAATGAGGTGCCCTGAACTAACTACAATATCCAAGGAACAGTCTATGTATTCCCTCTTGCTCCACTATACAATACCCCTGTACACACAGCCTTACATTGGATCTTTTGGACTATTACAAACGCTATCCATGGTCACCTCTAGGTGTATCCCACCATTTTCACAACTTCTATATCCCATTGAGTATCAGTGTTGCAAGTTACCTTTTTACAAAAACATATTGGCTTACATTTTCCAAGTTAAATCATATTTTGCTGTTTCGAGCATCCCTTTCTATCACATCTAGGTCCCTTTGTATTACTGCCTTGTCCTCAGTGGTGTTCATATCATCTCCTCCCAAATTAGTGTAATACGTACATTTCATGTATGTGCTGCCTGCTCCCTTCTTCCAGATCATTAAAGGAAGATATTTAATGAAAAGGGATCTAACGCCAAATCCTGAAGTAATATACTACACGCCTTTCTCAGCTTCAAAAACTGTCATTTCTCATTTCCCTTTTATTTACAGTCCTTCAATTAGTTCACCATGGGATAGTATTCATATCCAAGCCAATTTGAATTATTTTGATTGTGAGACCATAAGATATTGTATCCAATGCATTATTAAAGTCTCAACATACAAGACATCAACCATATTCTTTTCAATTTTTTTTTAATTCTGTCAATAAAATAACCCACAGAGACAAGATGAGTGAGGTAATATCTTTTATTGGACCAACTTCTATTGTTGGAAAGGACAAGCTTTCAAGCTTCACAGAGCTCTTCCTCAAATCTGCAGAAGGTAACCATAGAGTATTGCAGCTAAATAGAAGGTGGGACAGATTGTTAAACACAAGGGGTGTTTAGGAGACCACTTAAAATGAAGTGGGCACTTAGCACCTCTGCAGTCATAGAGCAAAGGAGGGTGAGTAGGCAGCAGAATGTGTTACAAATTGTTGTAATGAGCCATAAAACCAGGCTCTGTGTTAAATCCACAATTTTTAATGTCCAGCACAGTTAGGAATTTAAATTCCCAGGCTTGTCTGCAAACAAAAAAATAATCCAGTTTGTCTGACAAGATTTGCACTTAAAATTTATGTTGCTAAATTCTCATGCTTCAGTTATCTTCTATGGGCCAGATTTTTATAAGAACTCAGTTCTCATTTGGGTACCTAAAGGCAGAAGCCAGGTTGCTGGGCTTCTGGGAGCTCCCATTTCTCTCAGTGGGAGCTGAGAACTTTTGACGAGCCAGCCCTACATATTAAGGCTTTGATTACACTGTCAATTCAAGGACAATGTCGTTCACAAGTGCTTAAAAGCCCCCATTCCCCCGAAAGACAAAAGTTGAGCACTCTCTAGTCAACAAAACGAACCCCGCTCATAGAGGGTGGAAGTATTTTGTCGGCAAAAGTGCCAACAAACAGCAAAAAGAAGAACAGGAGTACTTGTGGCACCTTAGAGACTAACAAATTTATTAGAGCATAAGCTTTCGTGGACTACAGCCCATTTACACTGCCTGACTTTTAGCAACAAAGCTGTGTAGTGTAGACAAAGCCTTGGTGATTTTTCCATCTTTTACTGTGTGTTCCATTATTTTATTAGGGATAAAAAGCCAGACTTGGTTGTAACCTTTGGGGCTATATCTGATACTAACACCATCAGGTACCATACTTCCTTTCATAAAAACAGTTTTATTTATTCTCTGAGACTTTCTATTATTGAAGAATTCTTTGAAGTCTTAGTTTTTGATGCAAGGGGTGTAATTTATTTTGTTGAGTGGCTTATGTTAAGATGACAAGCTGGATGCTGGGGAGGAGTGGGGATGGAGAAGGGGGCATGGGCATGTTTCATCTAGCAAGCCAATCTGCATATTCTCTTAAGTAACATTCAACAGTGTAATATTGGAGGACAAGCAATTTTAAGAGCATCCTGTTTAATTTAAGACTTTATATAACAATAAAGACATGTGAGTTCTTCTCTTACCTTGGTACTCTTGGGTCATGCCATGTGCTTACACCGGTCTGAGTATGCAGGAAATAGACCTGACCTTGCTGAGTTGTCCTTTGCTCTGTTAATTAAGATAAAATAATTTAAGAACAACCACAAAGATTGACATGCATGAAAGGGAAAAGGAAAATAAAAAGTCATCAAGCTCATACTACAAGATTATAGACAAAATTACTAACCAAACAGCTCTGCTCAGAAGAAGAGATGCTCTAGAAATGTGGTTAAACAAACAGATTTTTTCCATGGAAGGTTTCTAGGTACTGTCATCAGATTAACATGTGGAGAGAGCTAGGCTTCCTGACAGCAGGCTGAGCAGGTTGCATGTGGCGTCCAAGTAAGAAATCCAAATCAGAGTCAATTAGCATAGCAGCAAGCCTTGACAATTGGCAATCTGACAGTTTTTAGATATTTGTTTTTGCTAGAGGTGTGGAATAGTTTTTCTACAGTCAGCGTTTCGGGGAAATACTACAATTTGTAGATATGGATAGGAGAGCAGTATCTTTTCTTTGCAGTTCATAGGAGTCTATTATGAGACAAAGGTTTCAGTTTCTTCTGGAATTGTGTCTACATCTGGGATTACATAATAAAACCTCAGCAATACTGGGCTTTTACTTCCTCTAAGGCAGTGCCTAAACTCTAGAATAGCACACATTTTACAAACACTTAACTAGCACATATTCCATGGTTATAACAGGAGTAAAAGTCCCATGAAGAGAGAGTCTCAGGCTTTGGCTACACTGGAACTTTGTCGGCAAAACTTTTGTCATTCAGAGGTGTTAAAAAAACCATACACCCTGAAATACAAAATTTTTACAGATGAATAGCACCAGTGTGAACAGCGCTTTGTCAGCAGGAGCACTCTCCTGCCAACAAAGCTGCTGCAGCTTGTGGGGGGTGGAAGGTTTTTGTCAGCAGGAGAGCTCTCTTTTGCCGTCAGACAGCAGCTACACTGCGTGCCTTTTAGCAGCACAGCTGTAACGGCGTGGCCGTGTTGCTAAAAGCTGCGTGGTGTAGACAAAGCCTAAGTGTACTGTTATAGGGATCTAAATCAGACTTTTTGGTAAAGTGATTTAAAAAAAAAAAATTAAGCAGGGTATAGCAGAAGTTATATCAGCAACTGAACAACGTGGAAACATGTTTCAAAACAGTCTTTGTACCAGCCTTCCAGAACTACCAAATGTGGTAACGTTTCTCAAGTAGTCTAAAACAAAAGTATTCCAATATTCCCCTAGTTGTACACTAGAAATATTAAGTTTGTATACAAAATTTGACAAGAATGCAGACTTTTAAAAAAGCATAAGTTCAAAGCAGCTATTAAATATTCCATGTTTTACTTTAAAATGTTCCACTTCCCTAGAGAGTCAATTCAGATGTCCTTGACCCAGATATCCAGGTAATTAACAAGTCATTATCCATGACATAGGTATTTCTCTACTACCAGCTGGTAGTGTCCTACAAAAGCCTCTAGATAATGAGGAACACCACATCAAATGCAAAAACTTCCACTAAAAAGATTAGACATTTAATGAGATTACAGCATTATCTCTGTGTTTAAATGTTTTTATAGGTATTATGAGAAATGGAATCAACTTGGCCAACTACACTTACAACTGTGTGAGTATCTTCTCTAGCCACATGGATAAGGGCTCGTTCAGTTGTGCCAGAAGTCTTCCAATTTTAAAAACTGAAACTTCATGAAGTTCAGTTAAACCTACTGAATAGCTAAAAGCACTTGATTTTAGGAAATGTTAAGGGACAAGGTCACATTACCATGCAGACGTTAACTACTTATGTCATCCACTATAGTTTATCTGACAAAATATGTGACGTGATCAAAGTATAATACTCCACTCTTATACAGTGCTTTTCATCAGTAGCTCTCAAAGTGCTTTGCAGTATCATTATCTCCATTTTACAGATGGGGAAACTGAGGCACATACTTGCCCAAGGTCACCCAGCACTCCAGTGGCAGAGCCAGGAATAGAACATAAGAATGGCAATACTGGGTCAGACCAAAGGTCCATCTAGCCCAGTATCCTGTCTTCCGACAGTGGCCAATGCCAGGTGCCCCAGAAGAAAAGAACAGAACAGGTAACCATCAAGTGATCCATTCCCTGTCGCTCATTCCCAGCATCTGGCAAACAGAGGCTAGGGACACCATCCCCATACGTGCCGACTCTGTGGGTGCTGCAGCACCCACTGGGAAAAATTAGCAGGTGCTCCGCACCCACCGGCAGCCAAGCTTCCCCCACCTCTATCCCTTCCTCACCTCCTCCTCCCCCGAGCGTGCCGCATCCCCGCTCCTCCCCCTCCCAGCGCTTCCTGCCCACCGCCTAACAGCTGTTTGGCAGCGCTTAGGACTTTCCGGTAGGGAGGGGGAGGAGTGGGGATGTGGCACGCTCAGGGGAGGAGGCAGTAAAGAGGCAGGGACTTGGGGAAGGGAGTGGAATTGGGGTGGGGTGAGGGTGGTGCAGGGGTGGGTCAAACACCCATGGGGCAGAGGGGAAGTTGGCACATCCCTGCCCATCCTGGCTAATAGCCATTGATGGACCTAATCTCCATCAACTTATCTAGTTCTTTTTTGAACCCTGCTATAGTCTTGCCTTCACAATATCCTCAGAACCCAGATCTTCTGAGTCCTGGCCCAATACTCTATCCACTAGGCTGCACTGCTTTGTGATGCGGTAGTGATGGCCTCCTTTTTAAATACTATGGAAACAAAGCAGGTGAACCTCTGTAAATTGTGGGGGAAAAGCCATATGATTTTTAATGTGTTCCATGATTTTCTAGCCTCTTTCTAATCAATCTTATTGTAATGTACGTTTCTACTGGCACCAGGCTTCCTCTTTTCTAGTTCTTGCAGTTTATCGCCCATCATCTACACACTAACAAAATATAAGGGAGGGTTTTCCAACATGCTGGAATATGGCTTGTTCCAACTCCCATTGCAGTTTGTGGAAAGACACCTATTGCCCATAGTGAGTGTTGTACTGAGCTCAAGGGCTGCAAGTTTAAAAACCGCAAGAGTTTCTCCCTCCACTCTTAAGTCACAAATGAACCTTACCACTTCAATTTACATATAGAAGGGAAGAGAATCAAATTACGCTTTTAAATATCAAGATTAATTTAAATTTAAAGAGTTTATAAAATGTATCAAAGTCCTTTCTTTAACTTAACCACAAATCATACCTAAGTTTGCCCATTTGACCATTGAAGATATATGCTCAATTGCAGATGAATACATGTGGTACATTAATAATGTCCAATCATTTAAGTGCACTCTTGTAAGAATCTACTATGGAAACAAATACATATTCTGGGAACAGCAAAAGTCTTAAAGAAAAGTTCAATAGCTCCAAATGCAGTTACCATTTTTGTCTGCCCTTCCCTAATGGCTTCCATCTGGCACATTTCTTCACCTGATTGTGAATCAGTGCAGGGAAGTATTTATTTCCAATTTATAGAAATGTCACTAAATTGTTCAGAGAACAAGGACAGGAATAATGGAATGGGAAGAGGAGCTCCATCCTTCCTCACAAAATGTCTGACTGCTTTACAATAAGGCTATCACCAGAAATCCAAGCTTAAATTTAAGACTTTGTGCAGACCCCAGACAGATCAGCATTTTAAACCAGTTATCAAAGAAAAAAAGAGGATTGAAAAAAGTTACAAAGAGCAGGGAGGAGAAATTTACTTAATTTCTTAGAGAAGGACTGGAATAATGTCACCCTGTTTTTTAACTCACATACCATATCCCTCAGGCAGGTCAGGAGGAGTATGTAAATGTGTTCTGCTCATGTAATTCCTATGCCTTTGAGACCTGACTCTTCTCTCTGCCAATCTGGGATCTGATGACTGTCCACATGTCGCACCATTTGTTCCTGTAACTGGTGTGTTCTCATCCACAAAGCAGCTCAGAGGTCTGCCTGGACTAGAATATTCAGATGCTGGTCTGTTGAGAGGTAATGAGAAAAGGTTACTTGTCTTTTGTAACCAAGGAAATTATTCTCTCCAACCACATCTATCCTTTATGAAACAACATTTACATACAATAGATGACAGCATCAGTCACTAAAAGTGCAGGAAACAGTCACTCGTGTTTAATTTCATAAAACATGTGAGAAATATTCAGGTATCCGCTGTGTCAAAGACTGCTTTGATAAGACAGCAAACTACTCTTTTGTATGTAGACCTTGCTAAGCTATTCATGCATTTGTCCTGCGTACTCTACATGAGTTACATCTGAAGACCGTTTGAATACACTAGCTTAGCAATGCTTCTTGCAGGAAGCACATTATGCCTGTGCTCTGTGATAAGCACTGGCTGTCAATTAGCTTCCAGATACAACTCAAGGTGTTCATTTTAGCTCAAATTGTTATGGGTTCTGCCTACCTTAAAGACTGCTGCTCTCTGCTGCGGCAGCAGTCTAGATCATGTGAAGCACTTGATTTAACACCTCTCCACACACTTTTAAATAAAAAACAAAAAAAAAAAAGAGGGGGCTGGCAGTAGGGTATTTTTAGCGAGGGGCCTGCAGCTCTGGAACTTTTCCCCCGGTCAGACATTACCTGAGCATGTTGTTTTTATTATTTGTATTTCCATAATGCCTAGGAGCCCTCATCATGAACCATGACCTCCATTGCAATAGGCACTGTTCAGACACCGAACAAAAAGACAGTTCATGTCTCAACGGGCTTATAATCTACTTATAAAACGAGACAACAGATGGATAGACACACAAATAAACAAAGCGACAATATTGGTTAGAAAGATAGGCAGCAATCCCCGCATATTAGCAGCCTAACTGTTGTCAAGTTTTTTGTAGACATTATGGCAAAAGATTTTTCAGGTGGGATTTGAAGATGGATAATGAGATAGCTATGTTGATATTTATGGGGTGCTCCTCCCAAGTGCATGGGTAACATAGGTGTCTGTTTGAAAATAAATGGAGGTTGAAATCATGGGCTGATCAGAGGTGAGCACTGACAGCTTGATAGCGAATGAATGATGATACGTAGGGCGAGGATTGACTATAATGTGCCTTAAAAATAAATACAAGCAGCTTGTATTTGATACAATAGAGAAGGGAAGGGCGACATGATAAAAGCAATGAGCTAAGAAATGATCTTTGCAGCAGCATTATGAACAAATATGAGTGGGGCAAAATTGCTTTTGTCAAGGCCAGAAAGAAGGATGTTGCAGTAAGAGAGACGCAAGATAACGAGAGCTTGCATGAAAGTTTTAGCTGCGTGAATGGATAGAAAAGGCCATAACTTACTGATGTTATGCAGAAAAACAATCAGTGAGATTTAGACATAGCATGGATGTGAGGACCTAGACAGAGATTTGAGATGCAAGTTACAAGCCCAGGGAGTGACAGGCAAGATGCTGGTGTTGTCCACAGTGATCGAGAAAAGAGGTAGCAGGGAGGACTTTGGAGGTGGGGGGAAATTAGGAGCTCTGTTTTATCCATGTTTAGCTTGAGCTGGCAGCTAGACATCCACAAGGTGATCTCAGAGACACAGGCCAAGATTTTAGTTTGGAGAGAAGGAGACCGTTCTGAAGCAGAGAGGGAGATCTGTGAGTCATCAGCACAGAGATGAAAGTGAAGTGTGTGTTTGTGGATGAGATTACCCAGAGATAAAAGTGTAAAGAGAGAAAACCACAACCTCCGAACCACCACAGAAAGCTGGAGAGAGGATCAGAAGGATCCTCCAAAAGGACATGCTGAAGGAGTGACTAGAGAGATAGGAGAACCAGAAGATGTTGGAGTCAAGGAAACCAAGGCAGTACAAGATTTCAAAAAAAAGCATGGTAAACTGTGTCAGAGGTGGCTGATAAGTCAAGGAGGAGGAGGATGGAGTGGCGGTTCTGAGCTTTAGCTAAGAGGACATTAGAGACTTTGGCGAGAGTGGTTTCAGTTGAATGCAAGGGATAAAAGACAGAATGGAAAGGGTCTAGAATGGAATTGGAGGAGAGGAACTCCAGGCGACAATTGTAAACAGCATGTTCAATGAGCTTGGAGAAGAAAGAGTGGTAGCTGGAAAGGCAAAGTGAGGCCAAGGGTATATATATTTTTTTAAGATGGGAGAGACTAATGCATGTTTGTATGGGAGGGGGTGGGGGAGTGGAAGAGCCAGAGGACAGTGAGAGGGTAAGGAGAAGAGCAAGACAGAGAAGTGGACGCAAAAGAGATTAGGAGATGGAATGGGGACACTAGGGTAAGGGGAGGGGTTAGAGCATATGGAACTTCAGGGTATGTTACAAGACTTATCTGTCCCATCCCCTTACTACCTTTTGAGAAGGGTATCAGATAAGGATCGTGTAAGTGGGATAAGTGAGGTAGAAATTGTTGGTCCTGATATTATGGGTTCATACAATGATCCTTCACAGAACCTCCAACGTGTCAAATGGGGATCCATATAGGCACAGGGGTCTACCCATACATTCCACAGTACAAAACTAGAGACATATTTGTGTGTCTAGACCTTAGGATAGACATTTTTATATCAAGAAAATATAAATTCATAAATAAAATTAATAAATGGTCAGTACTTTCAACTGAGAAATGCAGGCATATAATAGAACTGAAAGTTTAATAGTGCAGGTCATTTGCCCATCTATTCCTTATTGAGGAAGGAAGAGAAGAGACAGAGGGTCTGCAAAAAGCTCCAGAAGAAAATGCACAGAGACTATTTAAGGCTTAGATAATAGCAGAAGTCCACTTGGTTTGAGGAAATGAAGGTTGACAGATTTGACTTCTATTGTAAGTGGAGCTGATTATACTGATTTCAAAAACTGATTATATATTTGTAACAATTAGCTTAAGAGTTCTGACCCATATAGTTATAGCATATCTGCAGACATTTGTCAACCAGTCAGAATCCCTTTTTCATAATGCCCACTTTATAAAGGCTGGCATTCTTAGGGTTCCACACTGATGAAATCTACCAAAAATCAGTGATATGAAGACCAGTACAGAGAAATCTAGCTGGAATGATTCCTGTGAATTAAGCAGGAGGGGGGAGAATATAATATATCTGGGGCATGATATTCAGGGATTGCTGAGCACATACTCTTGAGCCCAATGGGAGCTGTGGGTGCTCAGTACTTTTGATCAGTAGGTGAACTCCACTATAGGCATGTTTTAGAATTTCTTACCGTGTTGGTCGCTCCCACTGAGTTGTCCGTGTAATGTGATTTAAATACTGGATCCTTCCAGAGGCAGTTCTCCGCTCCTCCCAACTAGAATTCGGACATTGAGAGATAAGGCAATGAGTGATATTTCCAGGAAACCAAGGCACAAAAATGTTTCTAACACAACAGCCAACTCAGGAAGACATCATCTATTATGAATCATAGTAGCTGAACACTGAAAGCTCAACTCCCAGAATGTTTTCTTCTTGAAGCCAGACAAATCATTAACAATGTTGTGCCATCACGTTCAGTAACTATTCAAAGTGAAATTAACTCCAAATACTCCCCAAGTTTCCTAATAAAAAGTATTTCATGTTTGATAATACACTCAGTTTTTTTATTATTTGGCAACTGCTTCTAATAAACTGTTTCCAATATAATTTCTATTAAATATGGTGGATTAACACAATTTATCTATACTCATTAAAAATGAAACATCATGTAAACTAATAAATATTACTCCTAATGTCAAAGCTAAAAAGCTTGTTGCAAGATATTTTCTCTTCACCTTTTCCTCTGAAATATATGCATGCCTTAAAATTCTGTTCAACCACTGCTAATGATTCAGGCATCTGTTACAAATGCTGGGCAGCAAGTTAATGTGAAGCACCAGAAGTTCTCTGGTGCAATCAGCGTATCTTTGTGTGACCCAACAATCATGCACAGTATCTTTTTTGCACCAGTTTCCTTTGATAAAAATTACTACTGTAAAAGCTGTATTATCCAGAAAGCTCTATAAACTGGCATTTCTAATTTTTATAGAAAGTCCGGCTGATAGTCCGGTTGGTGCGGGGCCAGCAGGCTCCCTACCTAGCTCTGCGTGGCTCACTGGAAGCGGCGACCTGTCCCTGCTGCTCCTAGGTGGAGGCATGGCTAGGCGCCTCTGCGTGCTGCCTTTGCCCGCTGCAGAGCCAGCGCTCGCAGCAGAGCGGGGGCAGTGCACAGAGCTGTCTAGCTGCGCCTCCGCCTATGAACAGCAGGGACAGGTTGCCAGAACCCACACCCAAACCCCGCACTCCTCCTGCGCCCCAACCCCCAGCTCTGCACTCCCTCCTTAGTTAACCGGAATTTTTCCACTTACAGGCACCCCCAATTTCCCCAACATGTCGGATAAAAAAAAAGGTTTTACTGTATTTGTCCTTAAATTACAGGACTTTTCTATTTTATTTTTCCATTAAAAATTCTCTCTTAAAGGATTAAACTAGCTTTGCATTTATACAATTAACTAAGAAATGTTTAAAAGGGAAATATTTATCAGTGACTTACATAGCTTTTTAGAATTTTCTTAAACTTTTTCAGACTCTCAAGCAACATCACAATGTGGTTTATGACTTAGAAGTGATAACTGATTTTTCAATTTTCATTTAAAAATATAAACTCTCTCCTGTCTTTCCCTGCCAAAACTCACATTCAGAATTCTGTTTTTCCTCTGCTACGCAGATGCTAGCCAAAGCACCTAAAACAGCACATTTTTCTGAACTCCCCAAACTGCTTTAGGTATTGATCTCATCAGTTTTCATAGAGGAAAAAATATCCTGAATCCAGCCTTTGGCAGTAAGTACAGCAAGAACTCAGTCTCCACGACCTTGAACAATACTGTTTCTTGATTTACAAATGAGAAGAAAAGAGACCCATTTTTACAATACTATATCCTCTCTACAGCTCTATAGAAGACATTTTGGCACGCTCTCACATTACACGGGGTACAAAATTAGGGCACTGGGTCCTATTAGATTATCTTGTGGGCAAAGCAGGGCTGTTCAAGAATGTTAGTTCTCACTTAGATTTACATTATATTCATGTAAGTCAATTATCTGTTCTATAATTCTCAAATGAGCTGTGGGTTCTTGGGTATATACTTTCATTCACTCACTGATATCACATGCTCTCCTCTCGCCCTCCAAATGGGCGAACAGATACACAATGCTTACACTATTAGGGCAGGTCTACACTATGACAGGGATCCACGCTCTGAGATGGATCCACTGGCAGTCAATTTAGCGGGTCTACTAAAGACCTGCCAAATCGACTACAGATCGCTCTCCAGTCGATCCCTGTACTCTACCCCCGACGAGAAGAGTAAGGGAAGTCCACGGGAGATTTTCTCGCAATCATTTTCTTAGCAATCATTCTGAGTAAGGCTATGTCTACACTACCGCGGTAAGTCGACCTACGCTACTCAACTCCAGCTATGTGAATAACGCAGCTGGAGTCGACGTACTTTAGGTCGAGTTACCGCGGGGTCTCCATCGCGATGGGTTAACGGGAGAAACTCTCCCGTCAACTTACCTTACTCTTCTTGTCGGGGGTAGAGTACAGGGGTCGACTGGAGAGCCATCTGCTGTCGATCTGGTGGGTTTTTACTAGACCCACTAAATCGACCGCCGGTGGAGCGATCTCAGAGCATCAGTTCCGGCTGTACTGTAGACATAGCCTCAGTAAGTACCTTCTACAGTTAAGTCAGTGACTGGTATGTCTCCAGCTTCTAAATTAAAACTTCTATAGGTTTATAAATATTTAATAAAAAAAAAAGTCTATTTTTACTTTGACATCTCATCACTTCAAAGGTTAAAAAGTAAAGTGAGTATAGGTGTTAGCTTACCCATCTGGTAGATCATTGTCAAATAAACGACTGCAATCCACAACTTGTCCTCCTGTGCCTATTCGGTCTCTGGATTGAAGACTTACTATTAAAATATTAAAAGGCAATTATTAAAGATACTGCAACAGAATCCAAATCACAATTACATTTGGAAAGAAATGGTATAACTTAGAGGAGGGCTAAGTTAAACCATTTTCTTAATTTTATCTTCCTCCCCAAATAGCTAATAAAGGTTAAGCAGAGATAATACACCTCTACCTCGATATAACGCCATCCTTGGGAGCCAAAAAAGTCTTACCGCGTTATAGGTGAAACCACATTATATCGAACTTGCTTTGATCCACCGGAGTGCACAGCCTCGCCCCCCTGGAGCACTGCTTTACCGCATTATATCAGAATTTGTGTTGTATTGGGTCACGTTATATCGGGGTAGAGGGGTATGTGGTTTCACACAGCTAAATCTCTGTATGCTACTTTAAAATTACACTCTTATCCCTAAAGGTGGGTTTTTCAAAGTGGGAAGAAAAGTTAAATCTGAAATTGTAATTAATTTTGATTTTCCTTAGGCAAAGCTTAAAACTGTACAACTGGTCTGGTGACAACAGGGTGGCTGATCCCATGCAGAATGATTAGCAAGTGGAATTGTGCAATGCCAGTGTCAGACTGCTACTAGAAACTGAAAAGGAACACTTCTAATGGAAAGCAGCAACCAAGACTGGGCCTGTTAAGCGGTCTAAAAATGCAGTTTCTACTAAGGTTCAATTTTTTAATAGTAACTATGAATGAGGGTGAACATTCATCATAAAAAAGGACACAAAACAGGCAAAGTTTAAATGCTATGAGCACAATACATTTTGGTTATTAGAGATCTATGTAAACTAACATTCAAATATCAGTGATATAGATTTAAACACATTTAAGTTACATTTCAAAAGCATTTATCAGAACAGTAGTCTTCTTACTTACAGTAAAAATTTATAAACAAACTAAAACTGTATTACATGCTACAGTCTTAAACATTTTAAAACATTGTTTTAATGCCAGAAACTTTTTCACTGCAGTTATGAAATCACAGGTTTTGTGGACAATTTTTGTTCCTAACATTGCAATGTGTAAAAATATCTGATTTGAACGTTCAGGTTGCATTTTGTTTATTTTGTTGTTGTTGTTAAAGAGGTTAGTCACGCAGGAAACCAAATACATGATTGCTTTCTGTTGGCTGTGTGACATGAATGCACCTTTTCATCTCTGGACACCTGCATTCAAATTTTTTCCACAAATGAAGCGAAAATAAGTTTAATGGCCTCAATCTAGACCCAAATGGACATTTGCCCATATCATAAAACCACAAGACAATTTAACATTATTGGCAACCTCCGAAAGAGAGAGGCCCAGTTCTGAATCAAAAGGTGTGTTGAAGTTCAGGATTTTGGGACGCTAGCTGAGCTACACAAGAAGTCTTGCTGTATCTGTGTGCATTAACCTCATTTCTAGCCAGTATTAATGCCTAACCTTTTATGAGTGTGGTCTTTATTAGAGAGAAATGTAGACGGCCCTTCATTTCTTTAGAGAGCAAGGAAATGCTTGATTTACTTTATTCTGCAACAACCCCACACATTACAAGTTCACGTTGTTGCATGTAGGCAAGCAATACACACAGACAAAAATGAAACTAAACAATTACCTCCTCTTTGCCTATGTGAGGACCAAAATTAGTGGACGGCTTCATTTTGTAATGAGTAAGGACTCATTTTTCTGCACTGCCACATCAGAAATAAAATAGTGGCACAGAAGAGAGCTGCAAGATTAAGACACAGTTCAGGTGCCCTTTGTATCCACTACCCAAAATCATCACCCTTCTTTCCCCCCACACTTTAAAGGTAACCCCAGGCAAGATTCCCCCTGTTCTCTGCCCTCAGTTATAAGGCATTCACCAGGGAGTCCCTAGATTTTTAGCCATAAGGCATACACCAAGGTGTCCCCCTTTTCCTAGACAATCAATTGCTGAAGACACCAATTAGATAAATAGAATAATTTCCCTTTCAATTTTAACCTGTCCTTTAATTCAGGCCATTTCACCCCTGTTATAAAGCTACTCCCACTTTCAACTCATTTTAGCTACAATTTATTTTGATTAAAAAAAAGAAAATCAACTCTCTCTACTCTAACTATTATACCCAGAATTATCTAGTTTTACCTGGACCCATTCATCCACAAAACGAAGTTGTATTAGTGAAGAAAATTTTAAGGAGACTAACAATGAATTTTCAATAGAAAAAAGGTAGGAGCCTCTGGAGTATCTGTCAAGTTAAAGACAGCACTGACTGAAGACACAAGGCCTTTTTAAAGTTAATAGCTTGAAACAATGTACAGATACTATTCTTACAAGGGAAGCAGCAATGGTGCTAATGTAACACACTTTATAACTTCACAAGCTGTGGATTTCTCAGGGAAGAGATGAACACTACTTTCAACCAGGTTTCAGTCGGTAGCTATGAATACTCCACCAGCACCAAGGGAGCTGCTACAAGTGTCTATTTTATCATCATTTCTGTTTAGTGTGAACCTCCATGGAAAACTGATATGTCAGCATGCACTGAAGCATTAATAATGTGTTGATGATACCGACATATCTCCCACCATCTGATCCTATTACATCACCTCTGTCTTGATGCTATCTTACTACCTCACAAAGACTGCAGACTGGAGGCAAAACAGCTGGTTAAAATTTAGCTAAGATAAAGCAGAGGTATCAATGGACAGAGTATTTTGAGGAGGGTAACAAACATCCAGAAGCCCTCACTTGTTGCCTGGCTGCCTTGCCTATTGGCAGAGATCCCTCGCAGGGTGGATCAGGTACACGACTTGGAGATTTTATAACCAGGAGCTGAACATGGAGGCCCAAATCTTCCCCCCCGCCCATCTCTGAAATATTCATAGATTACAGCTCCCCCACAAAAATACAGACCCCATCACAATGATCCATAACGTGGTGACTTCCAGGCTGAACGATTGTAATGTGCTCTACTCAGGGCTGCCCTTTAAACTTACTCTGAATTAAGTTCAGAATGCAGCAAAAGAAGAATGTTTACTTAAATGTGTGGCCGCTTATTTTCCAATAAGCCTGCTTCAAGGATTTATTTATAGCGTTTAAAAAATCTTAAATAATTTAGGAACAAAGTACCTGAATCACACAGCACAGCAGCTGAGATTGAAGCAAGACAATTTTAAAAAAAGCCATAAAAATACAATATACATTAGTGAAGTTATCCCAAAGAAGAACTCACCCCAGTTATAGCAAAACTCCTTGGAAGGCATCCCTTCTTAGACAAAACCTACAGAAAATATGTCTTGCGTGGTGCCCTGAAGCAAGGTCAACAATTTCAGCTTTGTTGGGTTTTCAGGGGAAGTTAGCCCCAGAGTTCATCTGTCACCTCCTCACGGCAAAGCTCAAGACAGTTTTCTTTTAATGCATTTTATACAACTTTTATACTAGTATTACTGTAGTCTAGTTTGCCTCATTTCAGCACTACTTTGCTTTCTTGGGCCTTGTTATTTTTCTTTATAACTCTATGCATGAGCTCGACTGCACACATACATACACACATACAGTTATTAGAGGCCTTTGGCAATGGCTCCTTGACAATCAAATTTAAAAGCACAGTTATTGTTACTCTAGTCCAGAAAACACCAATCTAGAAGCTGATAGTACAATTCAAAACAAAGTTCCAATTGAATTTAAAAAAAATCCACACTTACCTACTATCTGTCCTCTAACTGTATCATTGTCATTTGGCCCAAGTTTGCATAGATCCAACCTCTGATCTATAAAATCAGGAAATATCTAGTGTTAACTATATAATATTTTGCCGTTTTTAAGGAGCATTCTGAATTACCATAAAAGCAAGATCTGAGCTATCTTAAAATTGCTAGAATTCAGAAAGGGGAAAAAAATTCTTAAGACAGCACATTTAATTTTCATGCTTCTAAAATTGAAAGTAAAAATTATTAACGTTAAAAAGACATTTAATTCCTTTATTAAATTTTAAACTGTTTTCTGACCAACTTCACAAAGTTCTTTCCTCCTCACAATTCTTACTCTCCTCCTACCTTCTCATTTAACACAGGAGATTGTGCAGTCAGACTGGACTGGTTACATGGTATTAAAAACCAACTTGTTTTTTTTCCCCCCATGTAGGGAGCAATCACCACCATAACTCGCTGTCGCCATGGCATCGGATATTAGTACAAGAGACGTAAACACAGACACAGCTAATCTGGAACATCAATCAAATGAGCATGTACTCCACACTAAACAGCAAGAAGTCCAAGCAATTAAGCAAAATGCAATGTGTTGAACCACTGAGACAACTATAAGCAGTTAGAAATTAGAGATTCAGTTGCTACTTCATCTTCAAGAATCCAATTTTTTGAAGGGAGACTAGAATACTTCCTGGAAAAAGAAAAGTCTGACTGGCCTAGCCAGGTAAGTACATCTTTTTCATCAAGAGTGGTTTGTCACGCTTTGTTCAGTGGCAGGCATGCCTTATGATTGATCTACTACTGTTCTCTTACCAGTTTCAATGGAATCCGTGTTAATTAGCATAACGAGAAAAAGGCATCTTACAATTTTTATTAACATTCTCTTAAAACGGTAAATCCACACTATTGTAAAAGTTTGCTGTAAACTTTCAACATATTTAGGCACAGGCTACACAGGTAGAAATTGAAGCTGCAGTAATTCTCAAGTACAGATCTCTAACTTCAAATTAAAGCTACCCTTCATGCACCTTTTTAAAAGTACAATTTATTAAAACAAAAACAAGTTAAACACTTGGAATCCAACTACAATTCTGATAAGAGTCATATCTTTGAGGCAATAAAGGCAGTGACTGGAATTTGTCTTCTTTTACAGCTCTGATATAGGAAGTTTAATTTGGGCAATTAGCACCAGAAGCACCAAACTAGTGCAACAACAAAGTTAAGAAAGGGACACCTGAGATTCTAAGACCTAGAAGTTGAACTACCTTTTGAGTGATCTCATCTGAAACAAATTATCTTAAAAGATTCTAGGTATGCAATTTCATCCACCTCCAACATACTTTTGTTGCACTGGGACATAGAAAAAGGACTATATATTGTCAACTTTCAATGCAAAGATACCACTAATGTACATAAATAGCCAAGAGACAAGATGGTGTAAAGTGAGTAATGCTGGTACTAGGTCTATTTTTCCTCTCTATTTTTCATTAGAGCAAGGAATGGTTAGAATTCATGATGTTAAACCTTCCAAATAAGAATATGTTGACTGTTGGTTAAATAAAGCCAACAGCTCTAATAGCATTCCAGTGCAAGTTTGTGCAAATATGAAAGTAAGGTATGTGACAAGAGATAGTTATATTTCTGATAACTGCTCAGTCATAAGGCATACGAAGTTTAGGACTGGATCAGTTTTCATTCATGAAACTGCTGAAGTCTAAGAAGGTCATAAAGTCAATAGGCTTAGGCTATGTCTACACTGCAGCCTATGTCAGCATAACTTATGTCACTCAGGCATGTGGAAAAAAAAAAAAAAAAGACACCACAACCCCTCTGAGCGACCTAAGTTACACTGACAAGTGCTCAGGTGCACAGCTTCTCCTACCAATATAGCGTCTGCCGCTCGCGGAGGTGGTTTTATTATGCCGAGGGGAGAGAGTTCTCCCGTCGAAATAGAGTGTCTTCACCAGACGTGCTGAAGTGGCGCAGCTATAATGGTACAGCTACGCCGCTACAGTGCTGTACGTATAGACATTGCCTTAGTCATGGGTTTTTCAGCTGGCCAGCCAACTGCAATATTGTATTCTAGGAAAGGAAAAATATGCTGAACTTAACGCAGTGGTTCTCAGCCTTCTGTTTCCAGACTACCTATTACAACAGAAAGTTTCGAAACTCGCTCCACTCTAGACACAAAGGGGTGGGAGAGGGAATGATGACCCACCTGAAACAAGTTGCAATCCCAGATGGAAAACCCATGACTAAGGCAATGTCTATACAAACAGCACTGTAGCAGTGCAACTGTAAAGTTTGGTCATTCCCCCTGCACCTTTGTTTCTAGAGTGAAGGGCGTTTTGAAACTTTCTGTTGTAATAGGTAGTCTGGAAACAGAAGGCTGAGAACCACTGCCTTAAATTCAGCATATTTTCCTTACCTAGGAAACAATATTGCAACGGGCTGGCCAGCTGAAAATACAGGTCTTTAAAAAGGGCAACACAAAAAGAAAACATTAACATATACACAGAGCTGCCACTGAATTTTTTTAAAACTCTTTGCAAAAGTGCTCTAAAACAGAGACAAAATATTAGCACTTAGTCTACTTACAACCAGTGTCTTTAAGGCGGTTGATTGCATTTGAAAGAAGTCTCACACAACCCAGAAAACCAGCTCCTTGTTTTTTATGGATTTTCTTGTGGTTCCATACACTGATTGTTATTGAATCTGACTTCCCAATATATCTGAAAAGGGCAAAAATAAATAGCATTATAAGGTTACACATTGATAAAATAGTGAGAGTCTTAAGAAATCTCAATGGTTGTAATTTAAGCAACATGGAGGCCCAGAAGAGGATGCAAGTTGCACCACTTTAGACTTGCCTCTGATCCAGTATCTCTAACAAAAGACTGTACAATACTTTGGTTCAGACCTGCTGGATCCCTTGCAGTGTGAAATACATGGTATCTACAGAGCTACAAAAACACTTTACTGAGTACTTTGCAAAATCCAGATGAGTATTTCTCAAATTTTAGAAAATCTGAACACTGAAAGGGTTTGTTATTGTTGGTTGGATGGTTGTTTTTAAGTTCACTTTTAAGAAGCATTTTATTTGCAAACCAATTTTTACAGGAAGCAATTTCGAAAGAACCTTTCCAAGTATTTTGGATACATCAACTATTGCCAACACCCTCTGGCTAGACAGTGACAATATGTCTAAGTGAGAATGACTGGTATCTAATTGTTTAGTTATTTCAATCACGGGCAATATAAATTTAAGAATTATGGCCCAGATCCTGAGATGTGCTCCATTCCAAGCTCTCAGATTCTGGCCTTCTTTAGATTATTACCAACTTCTTTTGAACAAAAAGTAAACAATCAATTCAGCCATCCAGATACCATCACCACTTTCTACATACACCCTCCCACATTCATTCTAGTTTGTATTGTCTTCTTATCTAAAAAGAGTTCTGAACACAGTTGGTCAAAGTTTAAATGATATTGTCAAGGCTGGCAGACTAAAAATGGGACCTACCTGTTGGAATTTAAATTGCAGCTGTACTCAAGTAAGTGTTCATGTAACGCTTTTCCTCTGCTTCTTTCTTGTATGCAGGCCTTCGGAGCAGGATTCTTGGAGATTTCACTTTACTGCCTGCATACAAGAACAGAGCAGAGCAGGGAAGAGCGTTACTGTAGTTGCATACCTGTGAGTATGGAGAGGGGGGAAAAAAGTCCTAGTTTTTTTAATATTAGGGTTAAAACTTTTTAATTTATTTATTTGAAGTGAAGTTGTCAGCAGACCGACAAATGTAACTCTCAAGGGAGGTCAGATTTTTGGCCTATCAACCTTGACAATGCCGATTTAAGAACGGTATTGGAGGCAGAAAAGCACAGGAGAAATACGGAAGGGAAGACCGGAATTCACTTGCACAATATTAGTTGTGACAGTTTACACTATATTTCATATACTTATTTTTGTATTCTTAAAACAGATTCCTGTGAACTAGTTATGAGCACTGAAGAATAAAAAAAACCAAAACCCATGAGCCTTTTATTTTCCAGTATTTCCTTGTTGCTTTTAAAAAGGACAAAAAATCGTCAAATAAAATTTCAAACCTATCTAGAAAATTAAGTAAAAATACGTATTTCAATACTTTACTAATGTAACATTTGAGGGAGAGTTTTTATGGCTCAGAAGTAACTAACAAGTCCTCCATAGAAGGCAGGTAAGAGCTTCTATACTACTACTTACCAATTTAGCATCTGAATTTTGCACTAGAAAAATCTAGTCTCAGTATCATGTTAGGAGAGGAAGCCATTCAACTTACACATGCCAAAGAAAGATGTTTTTTCCTCCTGTGGAAAAAACACTTCCTATAAACACTAGTGGACCTTGTTGGAAACAACGCTTAATCTTTTTTACTATGCAAATTGAGGCAGAGAAAAATTATAGTGGTATTTAAGGACTGAACTGGCATTTTCTGTCCATTGTTGGGACAGTAAGTTACATTTGTTTCACATCAACTTGCAATAAAAATCAAACATAAAACCCTAGCTAGGAATTTTGTTTATTAAAAAAAAGTTCAAAGTCTTAAAACAAAGAAGTTAAACTCTGCTTCTTCACATAACAAATCCATTTATTTTCTCCAATAGAGTTCCAGTGTAGCCAAATCCTTAGAGTTTCCTCAACTTCCCCCCGCTTACAGTGATCAGACAGCAAATGTGAAAAATCGGGACGGGGGTGGGGAGTAATAGGAGCCTATATAAGAAAAAGATCCAAAAATCGGGATTGTCCCTATAAAATCGGGACATCTGGTCACCCTCCCCCCCCCCCACACACACACACACCCATCCTCAATAGCTACATCATGGCCTCCAATGCTTGCAATTGAGGCCATATGAAATATTCTAGTGAAAAGAAACCTCAAGAGATATAGTTCAGATAAGCAAGATACCCAGAAGTTAGCAATCTTAACTTTTCTATATCTATAACTGGGATTTTGTACAAGAACAGGGTTTTATGAAATATTCTGGAAACAGGCTATTTTCAGTATTTCAGTACTTCCACCTCTAAACCTCTATCTTATCTGATTTTGTTAATTAAATTATTTTGTTTAAACTCAAAAAGGTTCAAGTCAAGTTTTAGACAAAGGGTTAGCTCTTATTTTAGATGAATTAGTTCACCAAGATCCATAGGTAGCATTTCCTTCAGAGCCTATCCATTTTGCACCATTATCATCCAGAAGGGTTGCTGTCAAGTCACTTGCCTACCGTTGTGACACTAGGGCAAAGCACACTTTCTTTGCAGAATTCTGCCTGGGAGAGGAAAGCAGGAAGAAAGGGCGAGAAGGAAACTTTCCTTCCTGAAAAAGCACCTCTGATCAGACCAGATGTGCTGTCTCTAGAAAAGCAAAGAAAATGCAGCACAGAACTGGAAGCCGGGAAATCCCAATTTCTAATCCCTGATCTGACAGACTCCTTTTGCTGCTTTGGATAAGTTACTCACTTTCTCTCAGTATTCCCATTTGTAAAAAAAAGCTAATAGTACTTCATAATGGTGGAGCTAGGTTTAGATAATATTTATGTGCTTTGAACATATAAAGCTCAGTAAAAGTGCCAAATATGATTTTTCAGGCATTGGGAAAAGCATGAGCAGTAAGGAAAACACAAAAAGATGGAAAATAAGGGAGAAAAGGGAACACGACTAGGACAAGCATGGTATTTTATTGACATTTAACTACTGCCAAATAGTTTTGGATTTTTTTTTTTTTTTGGGATATTTCTTTCTGGAAGGGCTCCCAGATTTTCCCCTACACACACCCAGCTGGATTAAGGAATTTAATCATTTATCAAATTCAATGGCTTCCTCTCACATTAAAATCTGAATTAAGAAGCACATATAGCAAAAAACGTACTATTGGTCCTCCCAGTACTGCAAAAGCCTTGGGAGGAAAAAGTCTTATACAGGACAGAAGCTACTGTATTGGGCTGAATCAGACTTAAGGAATGTGGGTTCCCTTAAAATTAGCAACCTAATTCAAACACAGTTCTACAAATACATAAAGATCCCTCTCACTGTACACTCAGATGCAGTATCATTAAAAAGCCTGTAAGTATTAATTTGTTATGCGAAAGGTCCTAAACTTGGCATTGAGCAGACACACCGTAACCAAGAGACAATGTTATTGGACATCAGACTATTACAATTATTAAAAAAAAAAACTTTAAGTAACTAAATATTTTATAGTAGAAAATTAAAATAATATTGTATTTAATTACATCAGCTCTAAAAATTCTACATATTTGCACCTTCCTCTGGTTGATTTCCACAGAAGAGACCAAGTGGGCATTTTGCCATTGAGACACCATCTGTTATCCTTGGCGTGCATACTATTTCCTGTAGCAGCACAGTGTCATAAGTCAGAGACTAGCGTTCCCATGCAATGGTGTGTTGTTAGGGTAAACATTATGATGCCTTTAGAATCTACCGTATTATTATTTTCAGAAGAGGTCGGAAAGGCAAATAATCTCATAGATTGCAGGGATTAATCATCAGCCTTTTTGGCAGTGGGCTAGTTACTATTCTTACTATGACATTTTTCTAGACTTTCTGCAAAGGAAAAGATTACTTTATTTTAACATCTGCTTGGGATGCAGAGCTGAGAACTGGCATTAGTTATATCAAAGTAAGAATTCAGAATATATTTAAATCACATTCAGATAAATGCATTCTACAGAGTCAAACTCGTTTAATCAATTCAAGGCTCCTTAAGAGGACAATCATGTGGATAGCATTCTGGGGTTTAAGATACTTCTAACTGCCAAGCTAGACAACTTGGAGCTGAGAATATGTGCATTTGAAAACGCCGTCAGGACAGTACACAGAGCTCCGATTTTTTATGTTTTTAAGGTAAATAATTTTAATAATAGAAAATAGGTTTCTTAAATCACATCTAGTATTACGGGGTAATAAAGCAAGGAAGCAAAGAAAAGTTGGGTTTAAATGAAAATAAAGGAGAATAAAGTAAGTGAATGAAGGGAGAGAAAGACGACTTTTTTTTTTAAATGACTGATGAGTGAGATTCAGTGTGAGGTCTGACCTTAAATACCGAGAGTAAGGAGGATCCAGGAAGAATAATAATCTCTACAGGATCATACCCAAAAAGATATATGTATTAAGAGTAACGTTACCTATGAATGCAAACTCATTTTTCTTGGATTTCAGGTCCCGCAGATGAGAGACACACAAACATGCCATCTCTTAAAAATTCATTACATAATAAAGGCATGGAGATAACTCTTCCAGAGCTCATGAAAGTATGAGCTAGTTACAGAGGAAAGACCTGCTTCTGTCTGAGGAGTTATTTATTGCTAACCTGAACAAATCTTTTTTGATTTCTTCAGACACACAAGATTCTGAAAGTGAAAATGATGGATAAAAACTAGGGCTGTTGATTAATCGCAGTTAACTCACGTGATTAACTGAAAAAAATTAATCATAGTTTAAAAAAATTAATCGCGATTAATTGCAGCTTTAATCACACTGTTAAACAATTGGTATTCTATTGAAATTTATTAACTATTTTTGGATGATTTTCTACATTTCCAAATATACGGATTTAAATTACAACACTGAATACAAAGTGTACAGTGCTCACCTTATATTATTTTTATTACAAATATGGGCACTGTAAAAATGATTTAAAAAATTATTTTTCAATTCACTTCACACAAGTACCATAATGCAATCTCTTTATTATGAAAGTGCAACTTAGAAATGTAAATTTTTTTTTTTTGCTACATAACTGCACTCAAACCAACCAACATAAAACTTCAGAGCCTACAAGTCCACTCAGTCCTACTTCTTATTCAGCCAATCACTAAGACAAGCAAGTTTGTTTACATTTACATGAGAGAATGCTGCTGGCTTCTTATTTACAATGTCACCTGAAAGTGAGAATAGGCGTTCGCATGGCACTTCTGTAGCTGGCATTGCAAGGTATTTACATGCCAAATATGGTAAACATTTGTATGCCCCTTCATGCTTCAGCTACCATTCAAGAGGACATGATTCCATGCTGATGACACTCGTTAAAAAAATAATGTGTTAATTAAATTTTGACTAAACTCTTTGAAGGAAAATAGAATGTCTCCTGCTCTGTTTTACCCACATTCTGGCATGTATTTCATATTATAGCAGTCTTGGATGATGACCTGCCACATACTGTTCGTTTTAAGAACACTTTCACTGCAGATTTGACAAAATGCAAAGAAGGTACCAAGGTGAAATTTCTAAAGATAGTTATAGCACTGCACCCAAGGTTTAAGAATCTGAAGTGTTTTTCAAAACCTGAGAAGGACAAGGTGTGGCGCATGCTTTCAGACGCCTTAAAAGAGCAACACTCTGATGTGGAAACTACAGAACCCGAACCACCAAAAAAAGAAAATCAACCTTCTGCTGGTGGCATCTGACTCAGATGATGAAAGTGAACATGTGTCAGTCTGCACTGCTTTGAATCGTTATCAAGCAGAACCCGTTATCAGCATGGATGCATGTCCTCTGGAATGGTGGTTGAAGATGAAGGCACATATGTTTAGCTCATCTGGCATGTAAATAATCTTGCAACGCCAGCTACAACAGTGCCATGTGAATGTCTGTTCTCACTTTCAGGTGACATTGTAAACAAGAAGTGGGCAGCATTATTATAAGTACCATCAAATTATAGTAACTCATTACTCCTTTTAAAAATCCCACAACTAGCTTTACAAAGCCACCAAGGTTGTGGAAAACACAAACTTGGCAACACTCTTTTCACTTTCCTTTCTCCCTTACTCTTTCTTTTTGTTCCTATAAAGAAGATCATTAATGTGTGCTAATGGGCATTTCCAAAAAGAAAGGTAAGGGGGTGGGAAGAGAAAGAAAAAGAAAGAATGAGAGGAGAAAAAGAAAATGCAAGACTTCGATACTGCTGCCAATTTAAATATATTTCACCAGCTGGCACCAATTTCCACAGCAGTATTTGCCATACCAACCCTGCAAAGTGCTCCTGATTACAATGCCTAATAAATATGGCTATGAAGAAATCTCTGAAAAAAATCGGTTCCTAAAGATTTAGACAATTCACTTAATTAGCTACTTGTATAAAATCAGCACCTTGGCAGATTTAATAATTATGAAAATCAAAGCATTTTCAAGTCCTTTAAACATGAAAAGCAGAGAGATGTTTTTTCTCCTTATAACCAACTGCTTTTAAATCAAATTTGTTTGGAAATTGAAAAAAAGACTGCATATGCGGAGCTTGACTCTGGACTAAGTTTTTATGGCACAGTTACAAAGCTTTGAAAATATGCTTTGAACAAATGCTGTCCTTGGCTAAAATACTACAATCCCACTCCCCAGTAAAGCAATATTGTTTCATTAAATTATCAATGACATTTAGTGAAATAGTAATGCAAATGTTTTGTATCTTGCACCAAAAAATTCTGAAAATGTATTGTGCGTGTTTAGTCTTCAACCATTCAAGGAAGTGGAAGATCTGAGGTTACTTTAAACCAGGTCTTTCACATTAGTGTTCTGCTGAAGATTTAGGATGCTGGCTGGAGCCATGGCTTCTTTTCCCTGGGAAGCCGGAGGCATGGAGTGGAGATATTTGTATAGGTACAAATTCAGTGATGCAGCTATGCTGCGGCAAATCCCTAGCATAGATATGCTGCACTGGGTGCAAATCAGGGCTTGCAGTTTATCCTAGTTTTAAACAGGGGGTCTGGAACAATTTGTATAATGGGGGCGGGGGGGGCGAGGTGCTCAGAGCCACTGAACCAAACTGTAAGACCTCTTTATAATGGAAACCACTTTAAGCCAGGAGGTGTGGGAGCACCCCCAGCACCTCTAGTTCCAGCACCTATGTAAAAGTGATGCAGCAGTTTAAAACTTGTAAAAGCCCATTTTACACCACTGTGTTGCAGCTACACTGAAGGTCTGCACTGGAGTAGCCTGATCAATACAAATACTCCCACAAGTCAGGCCCTAAGGAGTGAATGCAGATACTGGCAGAAAACAGGAATGGAGGGAAGACAATGTGAATGGAGGAATGGATTAAGCCAGGATGTAATCAGTGACTAAAAAGAGAGCCTTGAGGCAAACTGTGCAAATAGTTCAAAGACTCCTCTTTCTGCCTTTCACCCCAAGCACATATTGAAAGAACAAAAGGGAAGAAGAGAGCAGAGAAACAATATAATAAAAAAAAATTAAAAATGCCTAAGAAAACAGAATATTGTATTATTTCTGCACAGAAAATTCTCCCCCAGGGAGAAGCAAGAGAAAGAATGAACCACACATGACAGATGTATGTCATGTTGCTTACTGCACTACTGAAAGGAGCTCAGATACTAGGGTGAGGATGGCAGTATAAAAACCTACACAGAACAGAAATGAAATACTTAGCACAAATTAAAGGGAATAAGAAAGGGAAAGAAGGAAACAACATTAGGACTGAAGAAAGATTTTGCAAGACAGAAGGAAAGACACCAAATTACACTGCAGAAATAAAAAATGGAATGAAGAGGAAAGGAAGAATAAATGCTAAGGGAAATTTGGTAAACTATTTTTTCCTTTTATTTTATGCAGAGTCCACTATCAAAATGTTG
The DNA here is from genome assembly GCF_013100865.1 of Trachemys scripta elegans. Taxonomy (NCBI): domain Eukaryota; kingdom Metazoa; phylum Chordata; order Testudines; family Emydidae; genus Trachemys; species Trachemys scripta. Next base: position 27,053,339 of record NC_048311.1, read on the forward strand.
GACAATAAAATAATCCAAACAACACTATGCTATCTGTAAAATGCATTGCAGACAGTGTATTAGAAAACATACCAGGGTGTAGTGTTGAGATGCGAAAGGTGTGATTGTGGTGCATGTATTTTTCACCCTGGCTAACAAGGTTTACTCCTCTGGCATATTTTCACTACTGTGAACATTTGGCAATTTTGGAGTTTCTGTGCTTTTTAGAAGATTCAGCTTCAAACCTTTGCTGTATTTTAAATATCACTGTTAACACCTACAGGTCATAATGCTGATTCCACTTTGGATCAAGCGTATTCTTCACAGTATCTGTAGAATGGCATTGGCCAGATCCGTCGACCACCACCTTAGCAAATGGATCAGGAAGTCCTATAGGAGGGGAGGAAAAACTCATAAAAGGGCATGCTTGAAAACTGAAGAAAAATAAAATGATAATCAATACACAACTGTGATTTTTTTTTCTTATATGCTGAGTATTTTGAAAAGGGTCATATTTAATCGGAGTCTGTCATCATCACAATTTCAGCTCCAAGTAGGTTAACGTGATGTTTGCATTAGAATATTCAAAATTCAGGATAAAATACTTGCTTTGAAAGAGTTTTCAGATATTTCATATTCTCTACAAATATATAAAAAAAAATGTGTGTCTTATGTATACAAACTGACAGAACTACAATGTTAAACTGCCTTTAAGTAGATGAACAAACTGAGCTTTGCAACAATGCTCTAAAGGTGACCTGCAAAGAAAAAGAAAGGTTTTTTCCCCCTTATGTGTAAAAAGGGCTACGCATTTTTCTCCCCCTTAAAAAAAAATGTTTTTCCTTCTGCTATTTTTACACTTGCCATTCAAATCTTGACTACTTGGGATGGAACTATGGATGACTGGAGGCCTGTTAGGACAACATGAAATATACCAAGCAAGTGCAACCTGACTGAGAAGAGAAGTAATTTTCATTCAAACTCTTTAAAACTGTTTGTTTTTTAATCCCGGAGTCAAATATTTATGGAGAAAAGCTCTTGTTATATAAGGTTCTAACCACTCTCAGCCCCTTCAACCCTGTTTAAGTTCCCAATGAACAGCCAACAAGGAATCCACTAAATTCACAGAAGAGAACATTCCTGGTATTTAAGTTAAGTTACAAGCAGGATTTTTTAGTTATCCTTGCTAATTATTTGTATTATGGTAGTATTTACAGGCCCCGACTGAGATCAAAGCCCCATTCTGCTAGGCACTATACAAAACACATAGTAATGGACAGCCTCTTCCTCAGAGACCTTACAAACAAAATAAACATTAAGGCTTTACGGTCTTTTTTATATATCACAAGACCACAAAAAAGGGCACACATCCATCTTTTTCCTCTTTGCAGGTTATCTTTAAAGTTTAGGGTCTGCCCTTTTGGATTCTCCTGCTTTACCTACTAATCTCATTTGGAAGGAAGTTGATCTAGAGATATCTCTATCTCTGTATCTATGTGCGCGCGCACACACACATAGTTGAGAAGAATCCTCTTTCCCTTCCAAAATATCATGAAAACTAGTGGAAGGTGCATAATTTCAGTTCAGGGTGGGCAAATATGTATTCTGACTTGCTCATTAATTATAAAAAGGTGTATCTGCTTGTTAGACCAAAGGAGCTTGTCTATGGTAAAATGGTTCAATGTATATTTATGTATGTGATGCTAGTTTTTCTGAAAGCCTGCAATTTGCCTGAAAGAAGTTACTCAAGGTGAAAAACTTCTCTCTCCACTCTAAAGTCAGCAACAATATAATTGGTACATATGTGGGGAAAAAAACAGAATTTTTTGTTTAAAAAAAGATACTGCACATAATCAACCAATCATACTATTCAAACACCAAAAAGCGATCAGATCAATATTTTTAGATGAAAATCCTTCAGATTTATTAGCACCAAAAATGTCTTCAACCCATAAACTTCCTTCCCCTCTCTACACCAGTCCAGAGGAGTTGTTGATAATTTTTGTTCATTTGTTTGTTTGTTTTTAAAAACAGATTTAAAAAAAATACTCCCAGGATGAGTGCCAGCTAAAAAGTTACAAGCGCTGAAGAACAGTGGGTTGGAAACACCACTATCTCCTTCAACACATAGATGTCAATGCACTATGATGCTGTGTTAAAAGTAGTGTACAGAACTTATGTCACATGTACCACACATATTAATTCATAAATGTTAATAGCTACTTACGGAAAAAATCCTTTTTCACCAAGTTTTTTGCACATAGTACTGCAAGGGAAACAAGAAATACATAATGAAATTACTGATCATTAATATTTTAGAATTTCTTTATCTTCTCAGCATTCCAGAAAACCCAGTGCAAAGTAAAAATCTATGAACATCAAAGATGTGTGCAAGAAAACAAATTGTGATCACAGGCCATTTTTAATCATGTATGAAGTAAACACAGAAGGCTGAGCCAGAAGTTCCTTCTTTTGACAGTTACCCCAACGTCAGCTGTGGTGGAAGTTACAGAGAGGTGATGCTCTCAGTATGTGTGTGCGCTTTCCAGCCCTTCAGACATGGCCATAATTTTAATCTAATTTTAATCGCCAGAACATGCTAATATGTGGAGGAGGGATGGAACTGCATCAAGAAAGAATAGAAGGGCAGGTGCCTCTAGAACGGATTAGGGTGCTTCCCCTATACCATATGCCCTCTTGGCATAATTCCTGATGGACGGTGATAAATGAAGTTAGCTTGCCCAGTACAACGACACTCACACAAATTAAAGATTTAGAAGGCAGAAATCATTTAGAGTTGCCATTTGTTTTCAGCTGTTATTCTTGATTCTAATTTTGCAGTTTCAGTGTCTCACTTTGAAAACTGGTTGCTATGATAGTACAAGCCAGCTTTTTAAATGCATTCAATTCACACTTTATTAGAAGACAAAAATAACCAATCTCCAGAGGGTATTCAGGGTACAGTTAGTAAAACATAGTAAGGATTTAAGGAGGTGGTGTACACACGTAAGGAACGCTTGTGGAAGTCTGTTAAACAAGCTTTGCCTTACATGAAAAATAAGAGTCATATCAGAAATCATTTCAATTTAAAGAGTTGAAAACACATATGCTAATCTATTAGCTACTTGAACTATAAGCTATGAAACTAAAACAATTTGGTTCTTTTAGAAAATATTTGCTCTATGTGCAGAAGCTTCCGGTTTATTAACTGTTTAAATTTGAACAATAAAATGACTGTCTCCTTGCTTAAACACAGATAAATATTAAATACATCAATCTAAATCCCACCATAATCAATACATCTCGAGAAGGTAAATTATAACCATTTAATGGCAATTTTTCCATAGAATCCAAGTACCGTATATACTCGATCATAAGCTGGTTCGTTTATAAGCCGACCCCCACCCCCCAGGGCTCCCGGGCCATCAGGATAAGCCACTGGTGGGCCGAGATGGTTTGTTTACCTCAAGTGTCCCCAGGCACTGAGGTAAGTAAACAAAGTGTCCCAGCTTACCCTATCGGGCTGGCACAGCAACTGGTGGGGAAATTTGGGGGGGGGGAAGAAACTGGGAGTCAGAGGACTAACCCCTGTGACCACCCCCCAAATGTCCCCACCCCAGCCCAGGACCCCCACACTCTCCCCATCCCATCCCACCCCACCTTATCTGGGGAGGGCCAGGGGAGGATGTCTCTGACCTGGCTGGAGCTACTCCGGCAGGCTGGGCAGCCCGGCCGCAGCCTACTCCAGTGGGCCAGACCGGGCGGCGTGACCACAGCATGTTCCAGCGGGCTGGGCCGTGCTCCGGCAGGCCGGGCGGCGCAGCCACAGCCTGCTCTGGGGGGCGGAGCTGAGCGACACGGCTGCAGCCTGCCAGCCCTGGAGCTGCAGCTGCTTCGGAGGCTGGGGGGAAGAGCAGCGTGACCAGAAGCGGAGAGATGCTGGCCCCCCGCTCTTCCCTTCTGGCTCTGCTGCCTCTCCTTGCTCCCTCTGTTGGGGGGAGGGGCTGTGTCCCACCTCTCCCTCTCTACACTCGTTCATAAGCCGACCCCCTTCTCTGGTGCTTCCCTTTTTTACTCAAAAAAATTCGGCTTATGAACGAGTATATACGGTAATTGTCTAAATAAGGTCAGATTTGTAAGGTTTTAGAAGTGATTTTTCTGTAAAAATGTTTATCTATTTTGAAAACTAAATGGGTCTAAATGAAGTTGTTTTAAATATTTTAAAACAAGACTGATAGAGAGATCTAGTCTCGAAATGTTGTACAGAGAATTTCCTTCCACACAAAAAGGCTTTGTTTAAACTTTCTATTGAGTAACGATGGCTATACTCATTTCCTGGTTGACATATCTTCATATTTTTTCACTTAGTGTGTACCTTTCTGCTTTACCTGCCCACCAGCAACAAAAGAATTAAGATGCTTGAACACCAGAGACCTAAAATTGAGTGGTTTGGCCTAGTTCTAAATAACTTAGAGATCTGTCTTCCTTTCAGTTCTATATAAATAGCAAGACTTCCCACATGTAAATCTGGTGCATTAGTCAGACTCACCAGTCTAGATTGACTGGTATTCCTGCTTTCACACTAACAAGGAAACTAACCAGATGAACTTTTGTCTTGCTGCGTAGGTGGCTCCCCAGTATCTGTCTTCTGAAACCCCGGAGAAAGATTCCACCCTCACTACATGAAACTTCAAAAACAACCTTCTGAGTAGGCACCAGAAGCTGGGTAGAGCCTTGGAGATCTAAATTGAAGAATCACTACAAGAACTCTTTTCTTGACAAGACCACGCTAAGAATGAACTGAACGGGAAAATCCAACCACATGAAATTGTAGATGACCACTCAGAAAATAAGAAGGCCGAATTCAAGAACAACCCAATATTTAATCTTTCGTGCTGGTTAAAAACAAAAAAGCTACAATTATCAGCACCACATAATCACCCACCTCAACTGAGGCAGTTTTCTTCCCTCTCTTTGCCAACCAAGTAGCTATATATTTACAAGTGATGTTTTTATGGAAGACTTGCACTTGGCAAAACTGAAGGAAACCTTTTAAATAAAAAACAAGCACGCACTTGGACAATTTTACAGATCACACTGTACTCAGAAAAAAAGTAGAACAAGAGCACAAGTGATACGGAGAAAGGCTTTGCTACTAAGCTGGACACTACATATGGCAGAATTTTGAAAAACATGAATTATAAAAGGATTCCTATTTTTAAAGTTCTCTTCTGTTTGAAAGTTCCCTTTCTGGGGTTATGAGTCCTTCACCTGAGATGATATTGCACTTTAAGAATGGAGAGAAGAAATAGGCAATGATGTGGCTGAACGATCAAGTAAGTATTTACAGCCCATGTCCATGCCCTTAATGAATGAGGAGATAGCATTATTACAATTTCTGTACCCTCTGGTAATAACCAGTCCAAAGTTAGCATCCATTGCGATACTTATCAGTTTGTCTTCATTAATTTATTTTCAGAAACATGGTTTCTTTTGTCCCTCTAATCGTATTACTGCCCAAGCAAATAAGCTATTAAAATATCGCAGTTAATATTATAATTTTAAAAAGAGAGCAAGTCTTTACTCAGTCAAACGGAATAATATTGGTTTAAACTGGAGAAAAAAGGGGATGATACAGAGCAATCATATTCAAGTAATAAAGTTTTATGAAAGGATACTAGTGCTGAGTAATCAGTTAGCTATGAAAGAAATTCTGTGGTCCCTGAAGAAACAATGGCAAATTGAGAAAGACACTGGGAGCCCTGAGATAAACATTAGAGTGGAATAGATTGTCTCTATTATCAGAGTTCGGTGGCTCCAGACATGTCTTGTTTATTTTTGGAAACTGAAAACAACGCCTTTCTCAAAAATGATTCAGGGATTTCTTTGCAATTCCAAAACCAAGGAAAAATTGGAATGTGTTGCCAAAGGGGGGAAATGCTTCCCCCAACAATAAACTTCTCTTTCAAGGAATGGATTTAAACCAAAAAAAAAAAAAAATCAAGAATGAAGATAACCGCCTGCAAGGGTGAAAATAAGTTACAAGGTGACAAGACATGCATACAAAAATTACTTACCAATAATTCTAGTTCTCTGACAGTGGTGCATCTGTGTGATGCACTCCCACGGCCACAGAGATTCAAGAACCTTCTAGAAAAGCAGTGCCCACTGAGATATTATGAGCACCCCCTCAAGGCACTAAAAATTATCGGTAAAAAACCCAAAGGTTTTATTTGGCAAATACAGAGGGTGAAAACTCCCACAGCTGGCTGTGAAAACGAGCAACAGAGGGGGGTCAGGAGCTGAACAGCCTCTTATAACCGTGGCTTGAAATATGTGCTTCCAATGAACACTGCTTTTCTTGAAGTTCCCAAAGCTCAATGGTGCTGGTGGTTGCATTCCACAAACTGAACTCACTTTAGAGAAATACAATTACTCATCGTAAATATTTCCCCTATGTGAGGAATATCCTTCCCTGAACTGATCTGTAAGGAACTACCCTCTCCAAGACCAGCTTCTTCTATGATCCCTACAAGTAGTTAACCAATTAAAAGTCTTAGGCTACATCTTCACTACAGGGGGGGTCGATTTAAGATATGCAAATTCAGCTACATGAATAGCGTAGCTGAATTCGATGTATTGCAGCGACTTACCCCGCTGTAGGGACGGCGGCAAAAATCGACCTCTGCAGCTTCCCGGCGACGGCGCTTACTCCCACCTCTGCTGGTGGAGTAAGAGCGTCAATTCGGGGATCGATTGTCGCGTCCCAACGGTACGCGATAAATCGATCCCCGAGAGGTCGATTTCTACCCGCCGATTCAGGCGGGTAGTGTAGACCCAGCCTTAGACACAGTCAGGTGCAATTGATGTGCATTACAAAATGTTTTTAAATATGCCAGAAACAAAAATTTTATATACAACTTGTATATACATTACATACAAATGTATATATCGATTGGATCTCTCCTCTACCCCATCACTGTTCATTGTCATATTCAAGGCACATACAGGGCCTAGCATAATGGAGCCACACTGTAAATGGCGCTTTAGGAGCTACTACGATTGAAATAAAATATTACTCTCTAATTAGTAGACTGAATGTGATACATTTTTTCAAATTTTCTAGTGACTTCTGTTTATAAAGATACTGATATAACAGCATCTGCCTCTTTTTAAGGCTAAATGTTAAACAAAGCTTTCTTTGGGAAATTCAGAACCTAGTAGACTTGATCACTTAATGCTATACTCATTTCTGTCAAGTATCAGGGGGTAGCCGTGTTAGTCTGTATCTACCAAAACAACAAGGAGTCTGGTGGCACCTGTCTTTAAGGTGCTACCAGACTCGTTGTTGTTTTTGTACTCATTTCTGAAGAGCTTTATTCACAAGTAAAAATAAAATGATGGCCATGCCACCTAATTCTTAGGTGGATCATACAACAATCCACTCTGGCACGAATCACAGGAAATGCCTAGAACAGCACAATGTTAGACAAATCAGTCAGTCACAAGGGATGCTAATATCAGAGCTGTTAACTTAGCCTGAAAACAGTAGTCCTGGGTCTAGCCACTATTACTGGTTCTTCCCTTAAAGAGATGGGGTGAGAGAGGTAAGGTGATGAGCTGAGGGAAAGCATGTAATGGGAACCCTCCAACACAAACCAAATAATTCAACTGCAGAAAGCTAACGTTGGCACAAAAGCTGAAAATTTCAGCTGTCCCTCGATGCCTAGATTTTAGGCACGTACGCAACCACAGAATGCGATGACAATCTGCTACACAAGACAGTCATATAAAATTCCTAGGATGATGTAATGAGAGGACAGCTACTAAGCTCAAGGTGCCCAGAGATGTGAAGTGTTACACCACTGATGATTTTATAGACTTCTATCATATCTCCCCTTAATCATCTCTTTTCTAAGCTGAAGAGCCCCAATCTTTTTGGTGTCCCCTCTTATGGAAGCTGTTCCATACTATTCATCATCTTTGTTGCCCTTCTCTGAATCTTTTCCGGTTCCACTATATCCTTTCTGAGATGGGGCGACCAGAACTAGATACAATATTCAAGGTGTAGGCACACCATGGATTTATATAGTGGTATTATGCTATTTTCAGTCTTATTTTCTATCACTTTCCTAAAAGTTCCTAACATTCCGTTAGCCTTTTTGACTGCTATTGCACATTGAGCTGATGTTTTCAGAGAACTATCTACGATGACTCTAAGATCTCTTTCTTGAATGGTAACCTCTCATTTAGAGCCCATTATTATAAATGTGCAGTTGGGATTATTTTTTCCAATTGCATTACTTCACACTTAACATTGAATTTTATCTGCCATTTTGTTGCCCAGTCACCCAGGCTTGTGAGATCCCTTTGTAACTCTCCACAATCAGCTTTGGCGTTAACTAGCTTGAGTAATTTTGTTTCAGCTGCAAACTGCCACCTCACTGTTTACCCCTTTTTCCAGATAATTTATGAATATGTTGAACAGCAGTGGTCCCAGTACAGATACTTGGGGGACCCCATTGAGAAAACTCACCATTTATTCCTACCCTTTGTTTCCCATCTTTTAACCAGTTACTAATCCAAGAGAGGATCTTCCGTTATCCCATGACTACTTAGTTTCCTTCAGAACCTTGAATAAGGGACCTTGTCAAAGGCTTTCTGAAAATCCAAGTACACTATATCCACCAGCTTGTTGACATCCTCAAAGAATTCTAATTAATTGATGAGACATGACGTCAGTTTACAAAACCCGTTGTGACATTCTATACCTTGGGGGAGAGCCCTGTAATCCCCATATTCCTCATTTATATATAATTGTGATCTTGCATATAAAGCAGGGCATGTAGGGTATCAAGGGAAAGGTTATGATCTGCTGAAAGTCACTGTTCTATCTAAATATGTATATTGTTAGTGCTTATAAAGTTATGAGATTGCGTTGTATGGTTGTCAGTAAAACATGCTCCAAGTTGGGGAAATCGGCCAGATATTAGTTCCCCAGAGACAACAGCAAAGAAAGTAACCAATGCCTCGGCGGGTGTCAAAACCATCAACAGCCATTGTTCACCAAGGGAGTTGCAATTCATAAGGCCACACCAGGGAATTGTTCAACCTTGCCTGGGGACTCAGCAATGCCCCACCAGACATGCCTGGACTTGTGTTCCCCATGCACATGGACTAAGGCCTTGGCTAAACTGGTGCTGTATAGTGCTGCAACTTGCTGCGCTCAGGCATGTGAAAACGCCGCTGCCCCCCCCCCCCCCCCCCCCCCTGAGTACAGCGCTGTAAAGCGCCAGTATAATCAGAGCCTGCAGCGCTGCACGCTCGCTCACAGCACTGCAAGCTATTCCCCTCGGAGAGGTGGAGTACTTACAGCGCTGCGAGAGAGCTCTTGCAGCGCTGACGGCGCGACTACACTTGCGCTTCACAAGGAATTTTCATGTGTGCAAACTTGAACTTTGTAGAACAAAATAATTTACACTGCCTAGAAGTTTTCTGTACTCTACTTACTCCTGCTGCTAATTACTGAAGAGCTCTCTCTTGCATAGACTAGTTTTAGCTTTGGATTTATTCTACAGCAAAGTTATAATATTGTTTTTATGACATCAGGGTCTGTTGCTATGGAAATTATTATGTCACATTATTATTACAGTTTTAATCACACAGCATAAAAAAAATACATGTAATAAATACACATAAGATAAGGTCCCTGTCCTGAAGAAGAAATTGCAATTTAAAGATGCAAATACAGAAGGCCATTACAGGAAACAGGACAAGCAATGCAAGTGGCAAAATGTGCAGTTGTATCTAGATTCAGAGAACTAATAGGATTTCATATGAGATGTGGAGGAGGAAACAGAATCTTCTTGGAAAATATTGATATGGAGTCTTTTCTGAGGGAAAAGGGTAATATGTAAGAAGAAGAAGAGTCGAGGGGAGGGTAAAGTTTTACCATTGGTAACAGAAAAAGAACACATATTGATGATACTCTAGAGGAAGAGTGACAGGATTTCACGATATCCTGGATGTGATGGGAAGAGGTGAGGGATAGAAGGCAAACATAAGAACATAATAACGGCCATACCGGATCAGACCAAAGGTCCATCTAGCCCAGTATCCTGTCTTCCGACAGTGGCCAATGCCAGTTTCCCTGTTCTGTTCATTCCCTCTGAGGCATCATCAAGTGACCCATGCCCTGTCACCCATTCCCAGCTTCTGGCAAACAGTAGCTAGGGACACAATCCCTGCCCATCCTGGCTAATAGCCATTGATGGACCTATCCTCCATGAATTTATCTAGCTCTTTTTTGAACCCTGTTGTAGTCTTGGCCTTCACAACACCCTCTGGCAAAGAGTTCTATGGGTTGACTGTGCATTGTGTGAAGAAATACTTCCTTTTGTTTGTTTTAAACCTGCTGCCTATTAATTTCATTAGGTGACCCCTAGTTCTTGTGTTATGAGGAGTAAATAACCCTTCCCTATTGACTTTCTTCACGAGCAAAGATGATGCCAAAGCTACAAGTCTGGTTGAGAGAGTTAATGGTCTCAGCAATGAAAAAGTCTGGAAGAAAAATGACAAACTCACTCTGAGCTTGAGGTGGGCTTTCTTCAGGCCCACTCAAGAGATAAGAATAGGACAGAGGGAGTAAGGAGCTAGGGTGGAGAAAGCAGATTTAGCACCATGACTTCATTGCAACATAAACCAGAAGAGGAGGTGCATTGCAAGGGGAATAACAAACTGCATCTTTATATATGATTTAAAATGAAAGCCTAAGAAGAGTATGAAAAATAAGTGGGCGTAGGTCAAGGGTCGGCAACCTCTCAGAAGTAGTGTGCCAAGTCTTCATTTATTCACTGTAATTTAAGGTTTTGCGTGCCAGTAATACATTTTACATTTACAGAGGCCAGCGGACAGAACCCCAGACTGGCAGCGAGCTGAGCCACTGAGCCCGCTCCCAGCCCAGGGTTCTGTCCGCCGGCCCCTGCCAGCTAGGGTCCCGGCTGGCAAGGGGCTTAGGGCCGGAACCCCAAACCAGCAGCGGGCTGAGCGGGACTGGCGGCCAAGACCCCAGCGGCAGGGAGCCTGTGGACAGAACCCCAGACCGGTACCCCAGGCCAGCAGCAGAGCCCCCAAGGCCGGCAGCAGAGTGCCACTGAAAAATCAGCTTGTGTGTTGCCTTTGGAATGCGTGCCATAGATTGCTGACCCCTGGCTTAGGTTGTAAAGTATTAAGTTACGCCCAGTGTGTGAATGACCCTCTTTATAAGAATAAATCATTTAAAAAATGAAATTTAATTCTTAAATATATCTGGTACATTTAAAAAAGTTTGTTTTTTTTAACTGCAGAATAATTACAAAGCAATCTTTTGTGCCTGATTTACTGTGACCAGTTTGAGACAAATCCTTTATAAACAGGTGCCCACATAAGAGAACTACAAGACTATATATTGTTGAATAATATTCTAGAATCTAAAGGGTTTTTTTTTTTTTTTTTAAAGTAAGTCTCTACTCCTACATTTACAAATAAAACTTTCAAAATGTGAACTCAGTATAAGCAAATACAGTAATGTTTCCCTTAGTCTGTAGGTAGCCTTAAACAATAGCTTTGAAAGAAATGTGAATTCATGTTAATGTGTTGTTGACTATGAAACCTAGTGATGATTTAGATGATGATATTGACAACTATTTCACTGATTAGTTTACTTACTGTTATTAAGGCTGAGATTTAGTCATAGGTAGTTTTGGTAAAAGTCATGGACAAGTCAAGTCACAGGCAACAAAAAAAATTCACGGCCCCTGACCTGTCCATGACTTTTAATATATAAATACCCCTGACTAAAACTTAGCACCTCATTAGGCCCTGAGCACTGCTGCTCTGGGGGACCGCGAGACACTGCTGTTGTGGGGGTCCGGTGGCCAACGGCTAGCCCCTGCACTGGGCGCAGGGGCTGACTGCCCCTAAGACCGCTGCTCAGGTGCTTCCCCTGGGATCAGCCACACCAGTCATTGCAGCTGCAAAAGTCACAGAATTCATGGAAGTTACAAAATCCGTGACTTCTGCGACCTCCATGACAGAATCGCAGCTTTAGTTATGATATGTAGTAGCAGATACTGTGGGAGGGTGCAAAGTGTAGCTAGCTATTGTCAAGGGTTATGATGATTAATGTACGGCTGGAGCTCTAGAAGACCCCAGTTAGGATCAAGGCCCCATTGTGCTATCCACAAACACAGAGGAAATGGCAAACTCTGCCTCCAAGAACTTACCATCTAAAAAGACATGAGCAGAGGAAAGAAATACATATACAAGCAAAGTAATTAAGCTGGGAATAGGTATACAACTTGTTAGCATCATGTTTGAGTTTATTTTTATATAAACTCTCCACACAGTCTAATCTCCCACCGGAGGCTGATGGCCACAGTGTAGGTCTTGGGGAAAGAAGCATTGTAAAAGGTCTATTTGAATTTGTCTAGCAATGCAAGATGTTCCCCTCTCCCCAGCTCTACCAAAATAAAATATATGCTATTTTTTCTTCTCTTTACTCAAAAGCTTACTAAAAGTATTAGCATGGGGAGACAATGGGCTTGTCTATACTGGCAGTTTACAGTGCTGCAACTTTCTTGCTTGGGGTGTGTGCGAAAGAACACCCCCCTGAGCGCAGCAAGTTTCAGCGCTGTAAAGCGCCAGTGTCAACAGTGTCCCAGCACTGAGAGCCGCACTTCCAGCGCTAGTAGGTACCCCCTCGTGGAGGTGGTGTTTTTAGAGCACTGGGAGAGCATTCTCCCAGCGCTCTGCCGCGACGACACAAGCCATGTTAAAGCGCTGCCGTGGCTAGCCCAATGTGTAGACTAGCCCAATGTGAACGTGCAGCAGACACAATGATGTGATGGATTACAATGGCTCCTACCCAGCAAGCCAACATTTGTACTACTAGAGAATTAAACAGATTAAGGTCTGGTCTACACTACAGAGTTAGGTTGACGCAAAGTAGCTTACATCGACCTAACTGCATAAATGTCTACCCTAAAATTTACGTAACTCACCCGCTACACTGCTTAATAACTCCACTTCCATGAGAGGCATAAAATCAGCGTTGATGTAGTTATGTTGATGCAGTGTCAGTGTAGACACTCTGTTGCTTACATCGACTGTGACTGGCTTTCAGAATAACAGGTACATAATTGGCTTGTGCGCCGCTGACACAATGAGCAAAGCATAGACATGCACCAGTGATACGATTACTGTGGCAGCTGTATGCCAACATAAATTAGGTTGACTTACTTTTGTAGTGTAGACATGCCTTAAGGCTTTAAGGTACTAGATTAATATGCACATTCAGGGCTAGTCTACACTGGGAACTTACACAGGTATACTTGTATTTCACTGGGGTGTGAAAAATCCACACCCCTGAGAGACGTAGATATTCCAACCTAGCCCCCAGCGTAGACAGCACTACATCGATGGAGGAATTCTTCCATCATCAACCTAGCTAGCACCTCTCAGGGAGGTGGATTAGCTACACCAACAGGAGCACCCCCAGCCTGTCGGAACAGGTAGCTTCTACACTGAAGCATTATAGCTGCAGCTGTGCTGATGTAACAGTTTAAGTGTAGACATACCCTCAGAATTAGACTCTCGGAGATAGTCTACCAGGGATAGCTGGTTTGTTGTTAGTTGCCTGGTGGTTAGAGCAGCGGTCTTGGAAATAGACCCGTAAGTACTGAATCCAACTCTGCCAAGGGAACATAAGTAGGTTAAATGACTTAGCCAACACTATCTGTGCATCAGTTTCCCACACAGCTGTAAAACGGGAATACAATTTATCTCATAGGAGTGTTGTGAGTTAGTATCTGTTACATTGGGCTCCCCTGTCCATCTTTTGTATTCATCTATTGTTTCTTGTGTTATATAAGTAAAATCTGATATTTGTATGTGTTTGTACAGTGCCTAGTCTAACGGGGCACTAATTTATAATTGGAGCCCTAGAATTTAACACAATACAAAATATTTAGCATCTCTAAAGCACTTTGAGATCTTCAGATGAAAGATGCTATATAAAAATAAAGTGTTATTAAAAGATGAAATGCTTAACTACTTTTTACAGAATAAGATTTCCTTAAAGCATCCAATTATTAAAGAGTTTTAATTTTGATAAATATATTTATGTATTTCATCCCAACGTATACCATTCAGATGTCCACAGCACAAAACAGATACCGAAAGATCTTGATTTTAGGTCAAAAAAGATTTAAAAAATAAAAAAACCTCACATGACCATAGAAGTCAAGTCTGTTAAACTGCAGAAACAGGAAAGAAATTGCAAAACAAATATATTTAAAGCTCAGCACATGGTTATGCTATAAGAAAATGAACACTTATCATTGCCAATACTGTATCCAAAAGCAACCAATACCGTGACAACAGCCAGCAATAAATTTATAGAGAAAAAAGGACTGAGTCCAAAACTAAGATTATGTTTACTAATCTTCTGTCTTTTCACATGTCATCACCATAGAAAAACTATTTCAGCCTTTTAAACCCAACCAGTAGGTTCAACATTATAGTTATTTTAACACAAGAGTCTGCTCTTAAAAAAAAAAAAAAAAAGGTATTTCTTTCAGACCCTATGTAACATGTGGAGTGGGGGAGGGAAATACATGCTGCCCTTCAGTTCTCAACACAATAGTTCATTTTAGAGACAAATTGTTATTTTTCTCTACCCAAACATCATCTTGGAAATCATTAATATGGTTTTCTGAGATTGGATCCCAGCAGTTTGCATGTAATATACAGTGCAATACAATCATTAAAATAAGTCCCAGCTGTAGAAACACAATGCTATGCTGTTGCTAATGTGCATGTACCGATAATGAATGGTCGTCTATGCTTTAATCTGAATAAAGCTCCCAACTGCTCTGTCTCTTCTTGCCAAAAATTCTCCTTCCTCCTCCAGACTGTTGTTGCATTCCAATTACACTGCTGATTGGAATGAAACTACTTCAGGGAGACTACACACACACACTTTTAGGATACTGTTCCTGAGACACAAACTGTTTAGACCATTTTGAACACTTAGCGGACACTACTTTTCTGCATGTTTTGTGAACTTTTTCTACCCTTTACAAATGAGATTTTTTCTCATAACTGAAGTTCAAGAAAGCATACACACACACACAAGTTCCAGAAGGACAGTCTTTAAACATTTCTAACCAAATTCTACTGTTTGCTTTAATTGCTGGCATGCTACACAGCAACTTTTATTTTTCTGTTTTTTCCCCAGATATAAAAGAAAGGAGGTATAAAATAAAGTGAAATGTTAAGAAATCTAACAAGGGGAATTGCAATTAACTAAAAGTCTAAGTACAAATTAAATTATTGTCACGCAGCTTTGCAAACATGTGGCAAGATAAAATAGGAACAATCTACAAAGAATATTGTTTATCCTGACACTGACTTTTCTTTTTTTTTTGGTTTGGGCAGTTAATCTTCATTCACTTGGAAATCTTTTTGAGTCCTCAGATTTAACAGAAAGGGCTTCTTCAACTGAGTGAATTGCAAATTATAAAATACCCCCATAAACTAAAGAGTTATTTTTAGTTAATAATAAAGTTCATAAAATTTTAAAAGGTTGTACTTAATTATAACTATAAAGGAACACTCGAGGGTGGTAAATATTCCACATTTAATTTCACAGGTGCACATGCTGAGAGATTAGGATTTTGAATGTTTCAATGCTATTCCTGCTCATGAGAATGGAGGAGACACCGCAATAAAGCTACCCAGGATCACTAACATACCAGTGCCAGTGGGTTTGTCCAGCTAAAAGGCAGGTTTTCATCATGCAGTGAGGGTTGTTACGTTTTTTCCCCCCCACTCTCTGGTTTACAGTTACAGCATGCATTTTAAATATGGAGATTTCACTATGAGATGCCAAATTGAGAGCAGTCAATAACATCCCTTACCCACCCCAAGCTTTTTAAAAAGGGACAACTTAAACTTACAAATTCAGATAGAAATGTGGGGTTTTTTAAAACTCTATTATTACAAGTCACATCTAAGAGGCATATAACTAAAAAGAGTAGAAAAAATATTGATTTCACTTTATTCTATGCATCTGAAAACACTTTGTGTATAGTCACTTTCACTGTTACCCCTATATATTCAGTTTCCTTTGAGATTCCCACAAGAGAGAGACTATTTTTAAAAAGTGGTTATAAAGCCACAAACATTAGTAGACAGACTCAAAGGCACGTGGTACCTTCAACTATTAACTTCATGTTTTGAATTTATTTTTTTTATTATTTTTTTTTTTGCATTACAGTAGTGCCAAGAGGCTCCAATCAGAATAGCAGCTGCATTATAATAGGCACTGCCTTGCAAAGTATAGGACAGTCCTTGCCCCAAACACGTCACAAGCACATTTACAATCAAACAAAAAGAATGGCAGAAGACAGATTAGATGTCATGTTGATGGGGTCTTTTTAACACTAAGAAATACAAATTACTCCGCAACATATTTCACCTGTTTGGAAATCAAGGCTCTCCCATGTCAGACAAAATTCCAATAGTTTTTTGAAATCAATAATGTCAAATTATTCAGACTACAACCGGAACTAATGGCCTACAATTATCTTTCAAAATTATAATTCTAAATTATTTAAAGTATAAAAGTAAATATTGACACATGACCTGGTTTTTAATTAAAGTTCCGTTTATCTGGAAGATAATCTAAAAGAATGATTCAGCTAATAATAAAATTATAACATGTTATCAAAATACTTAAGTGCAACATTAAAACACAATTATTCTAATAGCGCAAAAATACAAAGAAAACCCAAAAGGAAAAAAATGTTATTGTTAGGCTGAAATCTAAGTGCAAGGCAGAATAGTTTCTGAACAATATATAAAGCCTTCTTTATTATATATTAGAATAATTTCTACTATCAGAAATTTCATCCTTAGATATTTCTTTAATAATGATCAGAGTTCTAATTTATCCTTCACATAACACAAATTTGTAAAGTTCAACTTAGCTGATTTGCATTTAATAAATAAAACTTAATACACAATGTGTAAAAAACACCCATTTTAAAAGGTTCACATAAGTCTGCCTGTATGCATTTTGTCAGTAAGAACAAAGCAAATCTGATCTCCAACTAAACAAACAGCACAAATCAATAACCAACTTCCAGACACCAGAGTGCAACCTAAGGAATCCAGAAAATGAAAGCATGTCCTAGTAATCTGAAATACTATTTGAAGGGCTGCAAAGTATACCAGAAACTAATTTTATAGCGATTGTACATTTTTCTTCTTTCCTTTAGATTTATTGTACTCAATTTTGTTATCCTACTAGCTCTAATATATGCCTTGGGGTTAG
This sequence comes from Trachemys scripta elegans, assembly GCF_013100865.1. Lineage (NCBI taxonomy): Eukaryota > Metazoa > Chordata > Testudines > Emydidae > Trachemys > Trachemys scripta. The sequence goes on from NC_048311.1 coordinate 27,070,695, forward strand.
TATTTTAGGTTTCCTGCTAAAACTAAACAAAACACCAATTATGTGCAAGTACTTAACATACACATGCAGATTAAAATTAAAAAATATGAAAATGTCATACATTTATCACAGAAGGAACACTAGAAAAATGCATTGCAACACTGAATATAAATAGTTAAGCCAGTAATGGCTTAACCAGTAATCAGTCATCTCGTCCAGTAATAAAACACTGGGACATAGTCTCCAAGGCAATTCTGAATTTCCGTAAGAGAAAAAAAAATATCAGACTCCAGTAGTCTGCGCCTAGGATGCCTGAATGACTTGTGGACACAGCCAGATGGAGTCTGCCTAGATTTGCCATGTTTAGACTCCTGTTTTAACATCATGATGTCTACTTCACAGTATTGTTTTACTGTAAACAAAGGGCTTCCTTTTCCATTCCTCCTCCCTCTTACCACACTCCAAGCCAAAAAAAAAACCAAAAAAACAAAAAAAAAAAAACATACACCCATAGAATTCTTAGCACAAGGGACTAACGTATTCACATTTCCTTGATTCATTCGGTGATGGGCTTACTGCCACTCACGTCAAAGTCTATTCATGTGTCCAGGTTTATTTTACATGGCTGTCATGAGGTAAAGGAAGAAATTATTCTGCAACCTTTGCAATACAGACAGAAGAAAAAGGAGAGTGTATTAAAATCTCATTGGTTTATACTTGCAGGTCTCTTGTACAGCCATGAAATTTTGTTTCTAAGTGGATGTATACAATTTCAAATCTAAGGAACTCCCACTTTTGAAGCACTTGTGGCATGCTCAGATCAAGTCTAAATAATACAGTAGCAAAACGTGTGTCCCCACCTGTATCCTGTATCAACTGGCATATCCATCATTGCCACAGGCAGTGGAACTGAACCAGTGGTAGCACTGGTGGGATGTTTTAGGAAAACAAAGGCTAGTGTGAAGATTTTGTATTTCCTGGTCTAGCACGGATGGAGCCTCTCAGACCAGTCACCCAGCCAGGATGCTTCCAACACAATTATTTTTGCACAGTATAAATGTTGTTCAACTTCCCTAGTACCCTCAAGACTGTCCTTCTTGAATGTATGAAAAGCAGTTAGCATATCATAAATGCACTGCAAATTATTAATTACAAGAATACTGAACAGTTCTCCAACCAAAAGACAAAATTTAACAAGCTTAAACTGCCAAAATGCTTATCTGAAAAATTGAACATTTTTGGCAGTCAACAAAGCCTAATGTGCAGGTAAAAAGCTGCCAATTTCATTTCTCATATCTGTAATAAATTCAGATTATAATTTATATTCCAGTAAGCACACTATGGGTTGGAGAAGGAAATTCAATAAAGGTAACTTCAGTTACCTATTTTAACTGTTGCATTTGTAGTGTGATACTCTAAATTACAATTAAATTTATCTCAATTTACTACAATATGAAGAACAATTAGCCACACAACAAAAAAGTGAACTGGAGATCAAAAGCAACACTGGCCAAGGTTAATCTCTCTAATCTTGAAGAGGCGGCATTTAAAAACAAGTGAGAGACAAAGGCTATGTTAACGCTAGCAACCGAACAACAAAACTTTTGTCTTTCAGACGTGTTTTGTCCGCGGCGGGTGTCAAGTTTTGGCGACAACAAGTGCCAGTGCAAACAGCGCATTGTTGGCAGGAGAGTGCTCCTGCCGACAGCGCAAATGCCACTCATTGGGGCTGGAAGTTTTGTCGGCAGGAGAGCCAACAAACAGCGGCTACACTGTGCGACTTTTAGCGGCACAGCTGTAGCGACACGGAGATGTGTAGTGTAGACATAGCCAAAGTAAACTCTTTCATGAACATACATTGTATATCCTTCTAAGACATACGTATAAAATAGCCTTAAAGAGTTCAGATGCAACTAAGAGCTGCCCCACCTGTAACTCTGAATAATTAAGGCACTCAATTCTTACCTCTTTCCTTAACAACTGATGTGAAATCCATAAGACAATGATTTCAGTATATTACCTAAGAAGAGTCAAGATTCATTCTGTTTCTAATAGAATTAATTTAAATCTTCTTGAACAGAGAAGCGATTTGCCCAAAATTATTTTTAAAAATAAGTCATATCAAGAGTCCATAAAAGAGCATAGGAGTCTTTCTCTGAAGATGAATGGACCAAAAAGAGTGGAAAGGCAAATTCACTGCTTAACAAATACACATGCAGAGTATTAATAAGGAAAAAAGGAGATAAAGACAATTTACAGCTCTGTTCTGTCCAATATATTTCATGTATCTATGAAAATGGACTAGAGGAAAAAGACATTCAACAAGAAGCAGAACCCAAAGATTTGCTTCATTGCAGTAAAACCCTCCATCGCTGAATGCTCTACTGTATTGTTTCCTCTACTATAAACTGATGATCTAATTACTAGCTGGACAAAAATGCCCTGAATTTTAAAAAGGTCTACTGACAAGAGAGACCTGTAACTAATAGCCTCCTGCATATTAGGAATTATAAATGACTGAAGCTTGTCAGGTATCAGATCTACGCAAGTCTCTTTATCCAGAGCTAAAGATCACCTACCCAATTTAAATAGGAAAACTCTGAATTCTCTCTCTTCGGAAACCCAGATCATGTTACAAGCATGGTCCCATTGATACTACTCCAATAGTTGAACCTAGCTGAGCCTACATTATTTGTCTGTCATAGTTTCAGAAAGCGTTGAGCTAGTCCTGCAATACTTATTCTAAATCCAATGTTATGGTTTCTAGGAGTGTGTTAAATAAATAAGTTATAAATTTTGTGTGTGTGTGTGTGTGTGTGAGTGTGAGTGTGAGTGTGAGAGAGAGAGAGAGAGAGAGAGAGAGAATGAATGAATTACAGATAAATACATTTAAAATAGATGGATATAATTTCCTCTTATATGTCAAGATCTACAGTCTCTTTCGTAGAACAGTTGATGATATCACAAATACCTAATACAGAACAAGGAGCTGTGTTCCCTGCTCTACTCAGTTGCTTGTGATCTCAACATCTGTTCCAGCACAGAAATATGGCAGCCTAAATTTAAATCCTGGCAGGTTAAATAGATTAAAGATGAACTGAAAGATTATATAAAATCTAAAGGTGACCTGCATATGATTATTTTTAATATTGTATTTGTGCCCCTTTTTGCTTCTTTGTGATATATAAATAAGTACCGAAGAGCAGAGGTTTTTTGTTTGTTTTTGTTCTGCAAGTGCAAGGCTCAACGTTTTCTTAACCTTAGAAATATCAGAAATGTCAAGTTTCACTCTCTCCCGGTTTTGCTACACAGCTTCTTGAGGATCTCAATTGTAGACTAGCAGCTCTGTCAGGCCTTAAAAAAGGCACAAACATTTAATCTTTCTCCCAAGTGTTTATTAGGCATGAATATTTAACAATGACAAAAAGGTTTTAGACAGTGACTAAAAATACCTTCCTCTTAACTATTCAGTCTTCCATCTCTTATGAGGTGTTATAATTTCTCTAGTTTTTCAATTATCCATAAAATTCTAGAACAGACAAGACTTAAATAACTACATACATACATACATACATACAAAAATAAAAGCAGTGACAGAAACTTTCTGGCCTTCTTTATAAGTAATAAAGGAACAAGAAAGAGCACAAGCCCTTTTCCCTTCCCCCATTTTTGAAAGTTACCTTTAATGCTCTGTAAATTGAACCTCCTTTGTACCTTAATAAGTAACTTAACTCTAAGAATCCACAAATATATCCTCTGTTGCTAATGTAAGGAATAAAGATGTTTGCAAGATACTGTTTGTTGCAGGACCATACAGCACCAGGCACGTTGTCAGCATTAAACAAATAAGTTATCTTTAGTGAGCAAAATTATAAGGATCAAAGAGCAATATGTTAAGTCACATTTATGGGTAGTTACGCAAGAGACACACAAAGACACAAAATGAATGTAGCTCTGCCACTGAACATCAGGGAATGTTTACACAGCAGCTAGGAGGTGTAATTCTCAGTGCAGGTAGACATACACGCGCTAGCTCTGTTCAAACTGGTGCCTAAAAATAGCAGCATGAGCGTAGAGGCAAGGGCAGTGGCTCAGGCTAGGCACTCAAGTACAATCCCACCTGACCTCCAGGAGATGTATTCAGGCAGCGAGCCTGAGCCAGTATAGCCACACTGCTACTTTTAGGCACTTGTTTGAGCAGACCTAGCACAAGTGTGTCTACCAGTGCTGGGAAGCACACTTCCCAGCTGCTGCGTAGACACATCTTCAGTCATGTCACACTTACATTTCAGGCACATATAATCCCCTTCCCACCAAAAGGTGAAGCTGACAATGGTCACAATATTGGGGTATTTTTAGGCTGCACACAAACATACTAGGATATAGTTAAGGACCACAAAACTAACCAAACATATCTAACCTTCCAAAAGAAGATAAAAGGATAAATAACCCGTCCATCGAATTTTGATCGTGAATATAATTTTGCTGTTCGGGATGCATTGAGACAAAGGATAGGAAAAGATACAGTTTTAAATCACATATTTGATGGTTTATGAGCCAAACCAGTCTGAGGTTTAAACTGCTTCTGCTCAATGCTCATCCCATTCAGAGACGATGAATCATTTCCCATTTGGCAACACTTCTGCCTACAAGGCTGTCTTTTGTGAGATTTCTCCTGTATTCTTGTAATAGATTTGCTAATTTCGTACACCTGACTAAGTAAAAATATTATTGCCAGCTGTCAGACTAGACCTTGTCCTGTTTATCAGACACATCTGAACAATCCTGTTCTGCCCCAATCATAGAAACAGAATGCTCCTTACTAAGCCCAATGTAGTAAATTACATTCTAATATTCTTGTTTTTCTTACGCTGGCAAAATAACAAATCATCATAGATTTTAAGCAACAGCAAAATAAATTTATCAACAGCAGCTGGGCTCATACTGATTTATCCAATAACCACATTTTTTTAAAAAGTGTATAGTTGCTTTTCTAATCATTCGGTCCTTGAATTTCTAATTTAGAGAGACAGAGGTCTGAGTATTTTATAAAAAAGTAATTTGAGGTCACAAGGAGTGTGCTCCAGTTTTTCAGGCAGCCCTCCACAACTCTTTGAAAGAGAAAGCAGAATGAAAAAGTTCTCTATCCCCTACCCTCCCAAGGCGGTGTGTGTGAATAAAGAACTGCATTTAATTCCTCTCTCTGTCCGGACTGTATCTTAAGAGGGTAGCAGTTTAGGTTAAGGAGACAATATACATTTTTTTTTAAACCTACCTGTAACAAAGATTGGGAGAGCCATTTGATAGAATTCACTTCTGCTCCTTTTATTCTCTGCCAGTTTAAAATTATCCATAAAAATTCAGCAAAATCTACCAATCTCATTAAAAAAAAAAAAAAAACCTATCTGTATTTAGAATTTTGCTTTCCAGATTGTAGAAAGATAGATGCTCTGCTTCCAGGGAACCTACAGTGCACAAAAAGTCCAGGATCCAAATCCAGTCATAAAATTATATATAATAATATATATATATATATATAATGTGAACACTAAGCTGCTATTTTGATGTATTTATACTCTTCTAAATATTTTAAAAGCCCGTAAGGTATTCAGTGCCCCCATCTCCACTGCTGCCTCTTGGCCAGCAGGATCAACCAGAAGAAGAGAAGCAAAAATAAGGGTGGGTTTTGTTTGTTTGAAACACAAGCCTATTTTCTCCTCAGACCCAATCTTGAGACAGACAAGAAGGTGCACCTTTACCTCCAAGTTTCAGACTTGGCAACAATGAGTCCATGTTTAGATCACTTTAGGTCAGCACTACTGCAATATATTTTACCTGGAGCCAGGGCCGGCGCTAGGCATCAGCAAAACAAGCTGGTGCTTGGGCCGGCACATTTTTAGGGGCGGCATGGCCGGCGCCAAAATGCCGCTCCTAAAAATGTGCCCGGCCGTCCTAGCTCACCTCTGCTGTTGCTGCCACGGCGCGCGAAACAGCTGATTCGCGTGCCGCTACTTGCCCTCCCTCCCAGGCTCTCAAACCTGGGAGGGAGGGGGAGACTCCGAGTGGCCGCGGCGCGGCGCCGCTTCTCCCCCTCCCTCCCTCCCAGGCTTGAGAGCCTGGCGGGAGGAGGAAGGGCTGGGGATTTGGGGAAGGGGCGGAGTTGAGGCGGGGCCGGGGGTGGGGTAATTAAATAAAGGGGGGGGGGGAGTGGCCAAAATTGTTTTTGCTTTGGGCAGCAAAAATCCTAGAGCTGGCCCTGCCTGGGGCTGACCCAGAAGGTCATCCAAAAACTAGCTGGTTCAACATGCAGACATACACCTTCTACATGGAGCAGACCACATCACACCATATCGGCTGCCTACTCCCCACTGGGTATATTTCTAGCTCTGGTCCTTATCTTTAAAACCGTGAATTGGGGCTTAGGCTCAAGTCTTGTCTATATATAACATTATTCAGAAATAGCTCTGGGTGTGAATATTCTTATGCCAGAATAAGAGTGCCACTCATGGAGAAATCGATTTAAGATACACAAATTCAGCTACGCGAATAGCATAGCAGAATTTGACGTATCCGATCCGACTTACCCCGCTGTGACGACAGCGGCAAATCAACTGCCGCGGCTCCCCCATTGACGGCGCTTACTCCTGCCTGGGCTGGTGGAGTATGCACGTCAATTTGGGGATCAATTGTCGCATCCCGACGAGATGCGATAATTCGATCCCCGAGAGATCGATTTCTACCCGCTGATCCAGGCGGGTAGTGAAGACAAGCCCTAAGACTAAGGTGTGAAAGGTATCCTCAATTAAATGACCCTCGAGTATGGTATTCAGTACAAGCAAAAGTTAAGCTATGCCCAAATCTTGCCAGATTCTGGGCTAGAGGCAAGAATCATGACTTGATCTTGTTCTGTGGATTTCTCAAGTAGCCCATAGTAAGGAATCTCTCACATAAGTTAAATACAAGATAATAAGAGAAGCTCAGGGCAACCACTACAATCTTTTCATTTGATGTAAACTAGACAGACTACCAATTTTAAAACAAGTGAGTTGTACAGAGAGTTTCCACCTAAAGTTTGGAATTCCTTGTGTTAGAACAATTTTTTTGTCAAAGTTTCGGGGAGAAGGGGTGTCCTTTTTAAAAATAGTTTAAAATAAGACAAAGTAATACTGTAACAGTTGCTTTTATACATGTCGTGGTCTGCCAAAACAATGAACTTGACATATATGAACGCTAAATCTATATGCTAAAGGGACATCAATTTGAATCTTGTCCATTTCAAAAAGGAAATTAAAAAGTAATATCAGATACTATCACAGCCGAAGTCCAACTGTTAATTTGTGATTTTACAATCATTTTTTGTAATGCTCTCTTCCTTGTTAATATGATAAAGGCTGACACGAACAAGAAAGGAAAACCGACTATACAGAAGAAACTATTAAAATTACTATACGTAAAGTGCTGTCAAATGCACACAAGATATTTTCCCCCTAATCTTTCAGTTAAAGTAACTTGTGACTGTAAAAAAAGTAAGTTCATTTTAAGTTAACATGTACCCTGAATGTGCACTATTATTTTTTATCATCATGAATGACAGAATGTATGAAAATACTAACCCTGAAAACATGTTTCTGGTGCACCAACAAATATTAATTTAAAATGTTGGAAAAAGTTAGAGAATGCGTGACTAAAAATTAGAGTAATAAACAGTTCAACGCACAGTAGCCAATGTTTAAACTTCAGTTCCCAACTATTTGCTCTCTTCCTAATTCCACACAGAAATCAGTTTGTCATACAACATAAGGATTGATGGTGCTTGTAATGGTGCCCTAGGGGGTATAAATGTATTCTTACAACAGTTAGAATGTCAGCTTTCCACAGACTGAAAATGTACGGATTTCATTTACTGAATTAAGCAACAATCTATATGAAAGTGTTTTTTAAAGTCAGAAATCTGACAAACAGGAAAAATCTTCCTATTACAGCCAGTTCAGATCCTTAACTCTAAATAGCAAACAACGATATCTTATTCCTTTCCCTCTCCAAGTTAGTAACCAACCATAGCCACATTCAGTGAGTATATGATGGTGCTAAAGGCCCTATGGACAAAAAATAGGTATGCCGGATGTAAACAATAATCATCCATGTTGACATGTTTGGATGCTCAAAAACCTTAAGCCATTCTAACAATAAATGAAAAAGTAAGCTATAAGAATTATTCTGAAACTCTTGCCGTCTGGAGACACATTCTAGACCCTTCAAAACTGACATTCATAACCCTGTTCTTTGAGAGTAAAGAGATTTAGATTTCTGAATGACTAAACGTCAATCACACTTATGAACATGACGAGCAGGCTGAGAAATTGTTTTTCTAAACAATGGTAACCTGATACAGAAGTTTTCAGAGAAAGCAAATATAGCAAAAATTGCCATGAAGATTTCAATTCAAGAACTGGATACAGCATATCAAAACATTTTAAAAAAATGCAAAAATTCAGATTACTGAGCTCCCCATTACTATTACAAAAAGAGTAGCTGAATATAGAGGAAACATCTGTGGGTGAGAGTACACACTTTTAATGACACTGAACACAATCTTGCAACCCTTACTTATGCAAGTTCTCCCATTAAAGTCCATTGGGGCTACTCATGTGAGGGTTGCTGAATCAAGGCCACTGTTTGCAAACCCTCCAGACTCAAAACTGTGCATCAGTGCAACCTCATTTTCTTCTATGTACAAACTAGTATCTTACATTTTGCCTATTATGTTAAAATGCAAATATAAAATTTCAATGCACAATATTCTTACTCATGTTTGTATGCACAAGTTTTGCTCGTGTCTTATGTTCACTTGTTCCAATTGCTGGTCTGCATACTTTAATAAAGCACTTTACTCCTAACATCATGATCAAATGATACCAAAATTCCCTATTTCTGCTACCATACCAATGGCTTGAAAAGTTTACCCAACATATACTACTCTGAACACTAACCCTATTAACCAGCATGATCAGTATCTGGACTATCATGGCCCTACTGCTCCAAACAGCTCCTCAACGCCACACCACCTTCAATTTAAAGGAATAAAACAGCTGTGTAAAGTATTTAATAACATTGTTAAACAACTGTAACTTACTACATCGTGTCTTGCTTTTGCTATTCCTTCTTTCCCTTTCTGCTTCACTCTACTTTTTCTTTCCTCCAATATCCATTGTGGTGCATCTTTCCTTGCATTGTCTTCATTGTGTACTTTTCTCTTTTTCTACTCTGACCCTCAACCCATTTATGTCTCTATTTTCCCTACACTGTATTCACCATCTCCTCCCCTATATTTTCTCTCTCCTTTCTTCTCCCAGAATATCAGTTCTGAAATTACATTTTTTAAACTTATATAATCTCTCTCTCCCACCTACTTCCATCCCCATATTCTACATCGACACATTTCACATACTGAAAATTTTCCCAGTATACACCAGTGCACTGAATCTACATTAAAGGTTTGCACTTGTGCAGCTACATCAATATAGTTACACTAAAAATCCCCATTAAGGCCTTGTCTACTCAGAGGGGTTAATTCACACTGAGTTTGTGCACACTAAAGTCCAAAAACTGTTACAATGCTCAGATGGTAATACAACCTCTACCACCCAGCTGCTAGGAAAAGTATGTGAATTCTTACTGGGGTGCTATCCTAGAGTGTTGACTCTGGGTATAATATAATGAAAGATGAAGGAGTTTACCCTATTTATCATGAAAACACAGCTAAAATTTGAAAACACCTTAGAAACACTATTATTCCGGAGGCTGTTTTGATGTAGGCCAACTTATTCCACTATAAGAGTAAGTAAAAATAAGGCCAAATGTTATTCTTACAAAAAACAGATGAAAAGAAAAATTCCTAATGAAGTAAAACTGTACAAGGTTCTTCACTATAACTTTTGAGACCATAAACCAAATTAGTTACAAATACAGATGGACACCATTCTCACAGTACAACTTACATTAATATTGTACAGTCATTAAGGAAAGGAAAATTTATTTATGTCAGAAAAAATAAATGTCCAGAAAAAAAATTAAGCATGCTGTTTTCAGATGGTAAATTACACAACTGGATGCTATGTTTCCATTTTACATAAGATGCAATCTTTAATATTTAAATTGATATTCCTAGAATAGCTAAGACAATTCTCTCAGATGCTCTGCAATTCAAGAAGCATCTCTTAGAGAATGTCATTGTGCATGAGACTTATTGCTGATTTTGTTAATACAAAGGGATACATGCAATACATTAGAGAACAAAAGTGGGCCCTCTGATAGCATTAAAAATTCTAGCCGTGGAATACTGAAGAAGACATTGTTGGAATTTCAAGGCAATTCACTAAGATGTAATTAGGATTCTGTTAAATATGTGAATAAGTAATAGAATCATAAAAATGTAGTACCAGAAGGGAGAGCTCTCTAGTCCAACTCCCTGTGCAGAGGCAGGACTTTGTATACCCACACCACCCCTTACAGACGTTTGCCTAAACTGTTCTTAAAAACCTCCAATGACTGGGATTCCACCCTTGGAAACCTATTCCAGTACTTACCTATCCTTATAGTTAGAAAGGTTTTCCAATATACCTAAGTCTCTCTTGCTGCAGATTAAGCCCATTATTTCTTGTCCTACCTTCAGTGGACATGGAGAAGAAAAGGTTAGTCACCCCATTCAGTAACTGTGGTTCTTTGAGATATGTCCCTACATGTGCTCCACTTCAGGTCCACATGCACTCCACGTTCCTTCAATAAGATATTTTCAGTAGCAGTATTCATTCAGCCCATGCATATGCCCTAAGCAGTCCTGTGCCCCACATCAAGGTGATACAGGGCTGCAGTGGCAAACTGTCTTCAGTTCCCTCTCTATTGCAAAGTGCCACAAAAACTCCAAAACAGGTAGCTGAGCACCCACAGGGGGACAAATCTCAAGAACTATAGTTACTGCACAGGGTGAGTAACCTTTTCTTCTTCTTGGAGTAGCCTCCCTGTGGGCACTCCATTTCAGGTGACTTCCAAGCAGTATCCTCACAGGACAGAGGGAGCTTCAAGAATGGATCCACAACTGAAGACAGAACCACACTGCCAACTGTTGTATCAGATCTAGAAGCATAGACCAAGGCATAGTGCTTAGAGGAGGAATGCATTGAAGATCACACAGTCGTTCTACAGACCTCAGATACTGGAATTTCTTTCAATTAATGAGAAGATGTTAACTGTAACCTTGTAGAGCACGCCAACACCCTAGAATGAAGCTGAATGCTGATAGCATCATAGCATGTAATAATATACCCAGAGACCCACCTCAGTAGCCTCAGGGTGGAGGCTGTGGATTCTTTAAATCGGTCTAATAGAAACAAACAGCCTAGGAAACCTCTGAAGCAGTTTGGTCCTATCAGCATAGAAGGCCAATTCTCATCTGACATCTAAGGTATAAAAGGGAACCTCCTGTAGCGAATTAGGGGGTGGGGGGAGAGAAGGGCGAGAGAAGAGAGACAAATAAATGGATGGATTATGATGAAACTTGGATGAGAGCTTGGGAGGAATTTAGGGAGCAGACATAAGGAAACCGTGTCATTTAAGAATATCATGAAAGAAGGATCTTTCCATTAAGTCTCAAATGTTTCCGACTCTTCAGGCTAACATTATGGCTACCAAAAAGGCCGTATTCATACATAGGTTAAGTAAGAAGCAGGTCACCACTGGTTCAAAGGGAGGTCCTTTGAGACAACTAAGAATTAGACTGATATCCCAAGCCGCAGTGGGGGTCTTTCACTTGAGGGAATGAAAGGTTGTTATGGTAGCCAAGTGAACCCTGACTGAGCGGAGAGTGAGGAAAATCAATTTTGGAGTCCTTGGAGTTGACACTGATGGCTAAATCATTTCCACTTTTGAACGTAAGTACTTTGAGGTGATTCTTTCCTACCACCTATTTTACCTCCACAGAACTGGCAGACTAACCCTGCAAACCACTGAGAATCCATGCCCTGAGGCAGAGAACTCCTAGGTTGGGATGAAGCAATCAACTGGCTTCTTCGGGGAGTAGATGGGGGATGATCGGAAGCTTGATTGTTGGACAGGTGAAACAGATAAAGATACCAAGCTTGTTTCTGCCATGTTGGGACTATTAGAATAACCCTAGCTTTGTCCTGGCTGATTCTGTTCATCACCCTCAGTACAGAGGTGTTGGAGTAAATGTACAGAACAGGTTCTTTGTCCAGGGTAGGAGAAAGCCATCCCTTAGAGAATAATGGCCTAGACCTCCGCTCCTAAGCAAATCTGATGACACTTTCTGTTCACAGAGGGGACAAAGAGGTCCACTTCTGGAAATCCCCAAGTTTGAAATATGCCTTGGAGGGTCCAAGAGTCCAGCTCCAACTCACAATGCTTGGAGAAGTGCCTGTTGAAAGTATTGGCTGTGGTATTTTGAAGGCAAGGGAGCTAGATTGCTGAAATTCATATATGATGGATTAGGCACCAGTTCCACAACTTGATTGCTTCAGTGCCAGAGAGGGGTATCTCACTCCTCCTTGCCAGCTGATAAACAAGTAGGCCACCTTGTTGGTAATGAAGAAAATGAAGGCAGGCATTCCTGACTCCCCAGAGTTCCAACACATTGCTATGGAGACTGGTTTCTTGAGGCAACCATCTGCCTGAATTGTATAAGCATTGACATGAGCTCTCCATCTTTACAGGAATGTATCTGGCATTATTGTTGGGATTGATTGGAGAAAAGGAATGCCTGCACTGACGCGGTCATGATCTTTCCACCAGTCTAGGAAATCTTTTACTTGGTGGGGAACTGAAACCTGTTTGTCTAAGCTGTGTCTGTTTGGTGAGTAGACTGCTTCTAGGAGTGGCTCAGATCAACAAAGGCCCAACCTTGCATGATCTGATTTAAAAAAAAAAAAAAAAAAAAAGTGCAAGCTGCCATGTGACCTAAAAGTTGGAGGCATTTTCTCACTGAGGTTTGAGGGCTCCCTTCAGTAGTTCTGACTAGATATGATATGGTTATGAATCGGTCCACGGGAAAGCAGGCCCTGGCGATCAACAAACCCAAGGACACCCCTACGAACTGTATTTTTTGTACGGGGGTCAATGTGGATTTTTTTACATTGAGTTGAAGACCCAATTCCAGGAACTGAGAAAGGGCCTTCTGTGTGGATGACAGTACTGCTTCATAAGACTTATCCTTGAACAGCCAATCATTGAGGTACAGGAATACTAAAATCACCTCTCAACTTTGAAACCTTTGAAAACACTCTCCGTGGCAAGGGGCGCACCCAGTATTGCAAATGATCCTGGCCTATAACAAAATGCAGTTATTTTCTGTGAGATGGGCGTTATCGCTTTATGGAAATATGCATCTTGTAGGTTGAGAGATGAAAACCAATTCCCTTAATTCAGTGAAGGAATTAAACCTGCCAGAGTCACCATCCTGAACTTCTGAGACTTCACAAATTTGTTGAGTAGCCTTAAGTCTAAAAATCAGTCTCCACCCTCCATTTTTCTTTGGTACAATGAAGTATCTTGAATACAAATCCTCTTTCTTGTGTTCAGCGTGAACAGGCTCTATTGCTCCTAAACAAAGAAGGGAAGTTTATTTCCTGTCTCAGTAAGAGAAACAGGTAACATTTTTAACAACTACATTTTGACCCAACTGTTGAGCAGAAGGCCATACACATGGAAGTCTCATCTGTAGTGCAGAGCTTCACTGGTGGATCATACATGATCCCAGCATAAGTTCTGGGTGCTCCTACATTTGTGTAGTCTAAACAATTCAGCTTTTTTGTCAACAATGTGCATCCAACACTTTAAAATCATTGCACGGCACCGAGCTTACATAAAATTAGCATTTACTTTCATAAGAACATACAGGGATTTCACATCGGCAGTAGTGCAAGACATTTTGGCTAGATGTCAAAAACAATTTGTTTCATAAACACACATGTACACACTTAACCGGTACTTTCTTATAACAATAAATATGAAATGTGTACCTTTACCCCAGGTTCTCAATTTATGTACTTGTATCAGTAATTTTAGATGCTTGTTTAGAAATGCCATTTATCCAATCCATTTGAATTACGTCAGACAGCACTAAGATTCAGCACAGATCTTTTAATTGTCCATAGACATGTTTTGCTTCGGATTTTATTGATCGCTATAAACAGGAAATGGACAGTGTCTTCCCCTTGTGATATGTTTTAGGAGCTATTGAAATATAAATAGGAGCAAGAATACTTTTTCCTCTTTTCATGAAGAATTACCATTTCAAGAAATAAAAACCCATAGAACTTGTCTTTTCACTTGGGCCCATGATCTCTCAGCCCACTGAGTCCAAGCATACAAGGATCTGGCCACCTTCAACTCCTCCTAACCTGAACAGGAACTGAGAGAGGTGGTGCCTGACATCTTGCAGAATGAGGCCATTTGTATCTATTTAAAAAGGACAGATTCTAAGAAACCTACAAACATATTCATTTCAATGCCAGGCAGGAAAACAGATGTTTAATAAAAATTAGCAAATAAATTAGAACAATTATTTTTAGAATTTCACAAAATGTAATTCTATTGTTACCCATTGGCTGAGTTATATCATAATAAATGGCATGGGCACAAAAGAGAGACTTCCATATGTTCCAGACCAACTATAAGAACCTATTTCTGGTTTTCTGTTTCCACTGTCAAATTGCACATATGCTGGCACCACTGCAGCTACAGAATCCCTTTAGCAGCTCAATTCCCCCATCCACTTGCCTGCCTCTCCTACTCCACCCTCTGTTCCAATTCTCTCAACCACCCCACTATTGCTATATCCACCCACCACCTTCTTTAGAAAGCTCCTAAGATACTATTGATATATTCCTCCTTTCAGTAATCGAATAGGGTTTTTACTATATGTATTTTAAACAAAAACAAAGGGCATCACTAACATTGCTGCCTAACAGGCTCAACCCTGCATAGTTTTCAATGAAGAAATCTATAAGATCTAGAATCTAAAAGATCTAGTAATTTTAATAGGTTGATAGGGAATAGAGTTCATTTTCTGGACATATGCTATGACATAAATCCTGTTTTCCAGTATCTTGTGTCTCAAAAATAAAAAACAGTTCTCTGAAAATGTTCATTCTGAAAGCTTATATTAATAAGGTTAAATTTTATGTCTATTTCAACTCATGTTAGAATTAAAAACACCATTTGCTCTTAGTGCAGGTGAACATTTGCTGTAAGTACTATTTTGGTTATGAACTACACAGTCCATACTTAACCATCTGGTGTATTACCTGAGCATGTTGAATTTTTCTTAATTTCCTGTAAACGCTCAAAAATTTTTGCAAGTAATTATTATAATTACTCTCTTTCTCCTGCTTCCCCCCAACACCAGAAATAAAAGACTGTTTGTTTTAATATACATATTAATCTCAATTAACCTCTCACTCAATTCAATACAGGCACAAGTGCACTCATTTAGACTCCCATCTACCCAACTACAAATCAGGTAGTTAAGGATGTAAAAAGGTATCATTACAGACCTAATTAGTTATGCCTGCATTTAACTGGATCGGTAATATTGAAAGCTGGATTGAGACTAACTGAAAAGTTTTTGTCTTTCAGTTGTTTGATAGTCCATCATGATCAATCAGTAAGTAATATGGTCCCAATCCTACAAATGCTTATACATATGCTGAAAGTTAAGCATATCTGTAATTATTTGCAGGATATGGACATGTTTACTGTGATATGCAAGGAGTTATTTATGAGAACACAACCCCTTTGTGTTTCTGTACATTTGATACACACAAGTTTCTTTGAATGGACTTCAGGCTCCACACTCATCCCATTACACAGTTCAACTCAATTATCCTGTTGAAAGCCATTTACCTTTAGTTAAGTCGCTCCTTATTTCCTCTATGTATTTTTATTGATTTTTAATAAAGTAACAATTCAACAGTGCATTGAAAGTATCAGAATCCGGATACTACTATAGTATTTTACCAGTACACTAGAGATGCATATAATTTGATCATTGTTAACATTTTAACATCTGTTTCCAGAATGAGTAATCGTATCAGCATTCTTTCACATAGCTCTAACCGCCAATGAGAATCAATGTAGTATTCTTAGGTTGTGCTTGGGAATGTTCTTAGAAATTCGCTTGTCCTGTTCATGGATTTCTTTTTAAAATTAAAGAAAAAGGATGCACAGGCATCCATTTAATTCTCCCATTTGTTAAGACAATACTGTTTCATTGCTTCATTCAAGCATTACCGAACTGCTAGCCACTGACAAAGGCACCAAAAAAGGTTGGAGTGGCTGTCTTCTATTTATTTCTACAAGAAATCCATTTTTATTAGTCGTGTTAAACATGAATTGGCTAGGAATCATTCCAGAAAATTCATAACAGGATACAGACTTATAAACTTATATGTTGCTGCTTTTCCTTTCACTTTCAGAATTGTGCAAATGTGAAGTAACCATCTTACAGCTGAGCAATACTTTCTGTTCACTTTTAGAAATGGAAAGTGGCACAAAAGCCTTCCAACTTGAGTTACACTTGCTATGAGACGTAAAGAGCACTGATCATTTATGAGATGGTTCATTACCAGGTTTGACATTAAGGTAAAAGCACTTTCAAGATTACAGTAAAACTTGTGGCATGTTAAAGTATTTCTGCATGTAGTCGCACAGATAGAATGTACAAGTGAATATATAACTAAGATCATAGAATC
The DNA here is from genome assembly GCF_013100865.1 of Trachemys scripta elegans. Lineage (NCBI taxonomy): Eukaryota > Metazoa > Chordata > Testudines > Emydidae > Trachemys > Trachemys scripta. Next base: position 27,087,437 of record NC_048311.1, read on the forward strand.
ATTTGATACAATCCAAATGGTACCCGTGGGTCACTCCCAATCTCTAGTATCAGAAGGGCCAATACCAAATTTTACTTTCAGTAAACGTACATTAAGGAGAGACAGCATGCCCCAGTGCCTAGACACTAGACTGGAAGTCAAGTTATCAGGATTCTATTCACAGCTTTGTCACTGACTCCCTTTGCGAACTTGGGCAAGTCATTTCCACATTCTGCATCTCAGTTTCCTTCCCCTGGAAACTGAGACAATGCTGAGCCAGCTTTGGGCTAAGCTTGGATATCTACAGAGGAAGAGTTCAATATATGTCACAAGTATTCTTATCTAACTTTGTGGTGTAAACATCTAATGTTTGAGTAGCAAGGGAAAGTTATTTACCTTACAAATCTGCTTCTTTGAAGATATAATCACTCAGATCCCTATTTTTAGATCACAAAACTCCAGTGGAAGACAGGTTGGGAACTCCCCTTGTTCTTCAATTTTTGAGGGATTTTTAGTTGGGCCCCTTCCCTCCCATAACCCATTCAATCATGGTCCATTTCAACTAGCAGTACCCCACTGCACTAACATTTTCAGTCAGCTCCCGAGGTATCAAATCAAGTACTGGGCTCTCCAGGGGCTGGGAATATTGTGAAGGCAATACCCTCTGACTCTGGGGAAGAATGTCTTGTGTCCCTCAAACGATCTCAGCCATCATGACACAGGGAGTCAGTCTGTGACATGTCAAGAATACAACACATATCTTGAATTACACCCAGAAAAAGCTACCAAGTCAGTGCACTGAATATAATATAGAAGTGATGTACCCATTTCATTAGATCAGTAGTTCTCAACCCAGGGCCCACGGCTGCTTGCCGCCCAATCAGCACACAGTTGAAGCCCATCTGACATCCTCAGGGCCATAAAAGTAGTATACATACTGTGTGGATGCAGCCCACATAACACAGAGAGCTGTGAAGGTTGAAGCCCAAGCCCGAACATCTACACTGCAATTAAACATCCTTAGACCGAGCCCAAGTCAGCTGGCACAGGCCAGCTGTGGGTGTCTAACAGCAGTGTAGACATACCCTAAGACTCACTGACAGGATGAATGTAGGAGTGGCAGTGTAGACATACCGTAAATATATTATATCTATGCAGTTACCTTTATCAACCAAACCTGATCCTCCTCATTGGAGATACGGCAACATTGAATGAGAAACTCTCTTAACCCCTGTACACAGATTCTGCTCCTCCCTCATATGAAGCTAACTGAAGTCTATGGATTTGTGTTTTATGGAACACACGATACAAGTATTTCTTCATATATTGGAGTTTCTATCAGAGTGTCACCTAAACAGGCTCTAAACAGGATTAGACAAAACGGTGGTAAAAATGCCACTGGCCGCAGAAGCCCTGCCTATACTACATTTCCCCATGGGAAGGGCTAAATCAGTGAACCCATAGTGGGAAATGTTAAGAAAAAGTCTAGTGTAGAGACAGCCTTAGAACCAGCTACTGAGCTCAGACTAATCCGAGTTATACTTGTGTAAATGAGATTAAAATCCATCATTTAAACTTTATGCTAAGATTTTTCAATTAAAAAAATGTATTTGAACATATTTAATATTTTGACAGTTGTCTAATATCCTGCAACTTTCTACCTCAAGACAGTGCATAATACACCAACGTATATGTCAGTAAGGGATTAGGAGATATTTATCTTCATTTGTCTACCATAAAAGCAAAAGATCAATAACCTTAGAAGAAACTTATAGCCTAGATATACCGTAAGCTAAATAAAAAGTTACTAGAAGTGTGCCACCACCGTGGTTTTTCCCCTGTTATGGAACCCAGACCTAAATAAACTGTTAAACACTTAGTGTAAAGGTATGCCAAACATTTCTCAGAACTTTCTTAAGGTCCCAACAAAGACTCAACCTTTTCTGCAAAATGAGGCCTAGGTTAAATATTTTATTTGGCTCCTTAAGATGGACTGAGAAGTTGGGCATGAGCTCCAGATCAGTTCTTGGACTCGCATCAAACACTATCCTGTCATTTATCCAGTCAGTCAAAACAACGTTTTCCATCTAAACCTTTAATGTTTATGTCCTGAAAAACTGCTAATTGAATCCAGTTCCTGAAATCCATTTTTAGAATATATACCATCCAGTTTAAAGATAATGAACAAAAACAAAAAAAGTATTACACACTGATTACAGAATTAATCCTATCAATGTTCAAGCCAAAACAGAAGACAAGACCGCTAGTTTCATAAAGCCAAAGAAAATTAAGATTAAATAACATTTGTCAGATTTAGAGAGCAAATTACTTTAAAAAACACTGGAATATAAGGATTTTGATTCCAAACAATTTTAGCATTCAAGAGTTCTCAGACTGCTTTTCCAATCAAAATGGGTAATCAAAACCACACAGAGTACTCCAGACTATTCCCAAGCAAGAACTGACATCAGTTCAATTAATAAAATTCAATTCACCACTTATACCAACTTTCCTTAAGCATATAAAACTTCCTTATAACAACTGACCTTGCGTGTAAATCAGTTACGATTAATGAAAGCACAAAATACCTCAACATATCAGATGTATATTAAGAAACAGACTGATGCCTCATGCAAATCTCTGAAAATCAGAGTTGCTCAGTACCAATTCCAAACAGTTATTGAGATTACAAGATTCTTTCTGAAGACAACTTTGTGTGTATTTTCTTTTCAGTATTTCTCTTCCCATATTTTATTAGCAAGGACATATGCTCAAAAATAGTATACTTGTTTCTAAAGAATATACATGCCTTTTCTTGGGATTGAATGCATCATATTTGTACACTTTACTAAAATTCAATAAATAACTGGGGGGGAAAAAAATCTACCCCTGCTGTTTATTTCTTCATCACAATCATAACCCTCTGCAATGTACCTATGTACATTATGTCATAGACAGAACATTATGTCCCTAGATCTTTAATAAAGGGAAGAGAAATCCAGAGGTGAAAAAGGACAATTCCTTAAACAGGTTTTTGTTCACAGTTTTCCATTAAGCCACAGCAGATTTATAAAGTTTTTAAAAGATAGTGCTCAGAGAAACTATCAGAAAAGCAAAGCTATCAGCCAGAGACCCAAAAGTGCAGAACAGTATTTTAAAAACTAATATTGTCCCACACATCAGCCCAGCTACCCTCATCTCAAAAGTTTATTTCTAAGGAGTTCAGCACGTGGGCACTATAATGGCCCTGTATAAAAACCCCTTTTACAAGATCAGTCCAAATACGTTCCAAAATATAATGTAAGCAATTATAAGTAATTATAAGAAAAAATCTACAGTAGTCTAGAAAATAAAGTCATTTTTTTCTACCTACTCAGAATTATTTTAAAAAGTTAAATGTAGTAACTAAGAATTTTTTTGCATTAGCAGTTAAACTGGAAATTCTGCACATGCCATTAAAATTACATAATTTCAAAAACGCAGTGACTATTTTTAGACTTTTTAAAAACAACTAATTTATTTTGCAAAGCACAGCCATTAAGTTGGTTCAATAAGCTGTTAGAAAACAAACAGTATTTTAAATATTTATTTTAAATCTTGTATTTTCATGTACTGAGGTCACAATTTAGGGTACAAAATGTGTTTTTTAAATTCAGTCTTTTCTCCCAAGTCTTCAGGAATTATTTTACAGAGGCAGACAAGCTTTATCCATATTTATAAACGTTTCTCCATTTTTATCTTTTTACATTGCCCTCATCACTACAAAAGAAGCACATTCCAAGTATTTAGAAACAGAAATAATGTCTTTCTTCCTTCCCAGCATGTAGACTGAGATAGTTTACTTTTATGTATACAATATACATAAATATTGTTAAAGGCCAAGTTTTTTTAAAAAAGGTATTTTTCCTACAGAAGGAGGAACTACAGCCAACGAATTGTTTACAATCTCAACTAAGGAAGCGGACTTGAAAACAGCAACACAAAAGATCAAAACAAAGGGGACAAAGGGCCTGATAGTTTGTTTCACGATTACACAGAAAAGACGGTCTGAGAGGGTGAGAAACAACCTAAGGTACCTAGCGCCTAAAAAGTTACAATGGCCTCCTGCTCACCCCCCCTCCTTCCCTAAAAAATACAACTATTCCAAAAAGAGCTGCGGCATGTTACAGACTTCGTGCAATAATTCTAGTGAACTCAGGTTTATTCTAGATTCTGAATCCAGGCAGGCGGAGAGCACCAATACCTCCACCCCACCACACACACACTGCCCAGGGCTTCACCTCTCCTAACCAAGGCGTGTTTATTACTTGGAGTAAACAATCTGGTTTGAAAATCGATGCCACTACAACGCCGTGCAAAGACGTTTCCTTCGTGGCACACGGACCCCTTAGCAACCCGCATCCTGCAGCGGAGCACTGGGCGAGGGGGGTGTTGGGAGAGAGTTTACTTTTTTTCCTGAGGCCTGAGTCTCCAAGCCCCAGGTTCAATCTCAACTACACATGGAGGGAGCTCGATCCCACCGCTCCAGCTGGGCTTGCGGGGTTTAGAAAACGGAGAAAGGGGCTTCCCCCAGTGTCTCCCTTGCCTTTCACCCCCCCCCACCCAACATCCACACTCCTCCTCGCCCCACACACCGCCCGCCCCCCCCAAACCAGACCTTCCCTTCCCCCATCTACTCCCCACCTTCGCCTGCCTCCCCACAACAGCTCCCGCCCCCCAACTCGGCCCCTACCCTCCTGAACCATCCCCCCTTCTCCCCGAAGCAGCCCCGTACCCCCCAAACCAGGCTCCCCCCCGCCACCTACCCCCTTCCGTCTCCTCACAAAGCCCGGCTCTTGGCCCCCCTCTCCGCCTTCCCACGGCGGGCCCCAGGCTCGGTCCCGGGGGCTCCCCGACCCCTCCTCACCTGTCAGTCGCAGCTTGACGGGCCCGTTCCTCCGGGCCCCCTGGTTGGACATGTCCCCGGCCGCGGCTGGGGCTCGGCGCTGCCTCTGGGGCCGGGCAGGAAGGGGGGACGCGCTAATGGAGTCGGGCTGGGCGCTCAGGGCAGCAGCGGCGGCGGCGGCCGCCGGACGAGGAGAAGCCCGGATGTGCCCAGCGTCGCCATAAGCGGGGCCAGCGCCGAGGAGGAGGCGGCGCCGCCACCGCCGCCTTCCCCCGCCCCCTGCCCGGGGCCCTGGCGGCGAGCACAACAAAGCCCGGGACAGCGCGTACCGCGGCGGCCGGCCGCCTCCCTTCCTCCGGGACTGGGCCTGGTACCAGCTTAGCCCCCAAGTGGGGATGGAGCCCCCCGTGTCCCTGCAGCTTCCTTCCTGCCTCGCAGAAAAGCGCCCCTGTGCTCCCCTCAGTACCCCATGTCCTCACTACCCCCGGGGAGAAGGGGGTGTCAGCACCCCCTGTCACTGGGATGCCCACATGTCCTCACTACCCCTGGGGGAGGGGGCTGCCTGCCCCCATAGCATTCCCCTTGCCCTTTGGGGATGCCCCCATATCGTCACTACCCCTTGGGGAGGGGGCTGCCTGCCCCCATAGCATTCCCCTTGCCCTTTGGGGATGCCCCCATGTCCTCACTACCCCATGGGGCTGCCTCCTCCCCCACACACTACTGAGTATAGAGCTCCCTGTGTATCTTTAACTCCCCCCAGGGAAAAGCCCCCTGCCATTGGGTGAGGGTACCCTTGTGGCTCCTCACTACCATCCATGGTGGATGGGACCCTTGTGTCTTCCTTTCTCCCTCAAGCTGGGCCCTCTCATCCCTTGCTTCCCACAGATGGAGCCCCTCTCACTGGGATGGTGTCCTTGTACCCCCAATTTTCTGGGAATTATGTCCTCCTGTGTGTTTCTTCTCACCCCTTCCTAAAGAAGACACCACCTTGCACTGTGGATGCTGTTCCTTTTGCCCCTAAATGTTGACCAAGGGAGACTGGTAACACTGTGATGGGCAAAATAGCATCAAGTGTGACTAATAATTCCCACCCTGGAGTTGAAAGGCTCAGAGAAATGTAGGCGCAAATCATATTGTGAGTCAAGGGATAGAAAAAGGAGTAGGAAGTTAGTAGTAGCGGGTGGTGTGAAGATTTATGTATTGAAAAAAAAAAGATTCAAAAGTAAAATAAGTTTATGGGATACAAATGTATAAGTAGATTGTGATACCTTTCTCACATCGAGTAGTACCCTGTTCCTGTTCCCCCAGTATGATGAGACTACTTGTGATGTAGGGTACTTTTCAGGATAAGGGTATCATAATCTAACCATGAAAACCATTACAACTCCGATAAATCCACCATTTATGTGTGATTTGGTTGCAGTAGAAAAGTGAGGGAAATTCCTGCACACACACTCTGAAATTCTCAAAAAAAAAGACGGATACAGATCCCGATTCTCAGTGTAACTCTCCTGTCTTCCAGATCCAATGGCAACTATTCCAGAGAATTCCAGGCCTTTCAACACACCCTCCACTATGGGCACTCCAAAGCAGCAAGAGGATTTAAGGAAGGGTATCTGTATCTTAATGAACAATCCAGCAATTACAGTAGAAGCTGGAGGGGCAACTTTCAAAAGTGCCCTACATTAATGAAAGACAATCCTGGGATCAACACAACTACACTGCATACCCTACATTAAATGAGAACGCTGGTGTAGCTAAAAATGGGCAAGGTACTCCCACTTAAAATTATGAGTTTGAGATGCCATTGTAAAATTTCCATGAAGATTGAGATCGATAGGAAACTACTGGCTTTGTAAGCAGACTGCTAATTATATTTGATATTATTTCTGATGCTTACCCAGTTTATCTGATAGTTTCATTACATAGGTCCCATTCTGCTAAGGCATTTGGCACTAGAATACAAATTAAAACATAATATTCAATATTAAAAAACCAAACAAAAATTATATCCTCAGTACTTCTCACATACTTTCCTGCTAATTTTGTATTGCTTTATACACCCATACAAGTTGAATGAGGTCTCAATTATCTGGCTTAGTGCAAGAGACTCCAGCATATCATTTCTGCTACAATAACTATCTCCAGTGCAATAGTTGATTTGATTAGAAGACTATATTCTTGCCTTTAAGGTGAATGTTGTGGCTTTTTATTTTTTAATTTGGTCCATTTAATAAACTATTGTTTTTTCATAGGGTTTCCTTCAGTACAACTCTATCATAGCACTGGGTTGTACTGGACCTAAAGAAACCACCCAGTTTTGGAGTCCCATACTGTTCTTCCAGCTGAGAAGGACAGATGGCAGCACTCCCAGCCCAGGGTATGAGAAAATGGGATCAGAAATTGAATGTAGCAGGACTTCCACTGGGCTATCCATTATGTTAAACTAGTCTAATGTTTTTAATATTTCATTTCATTTTGTTTATTTTTAAAAGTACTATTGTAAGACTATATAGGGCAGAGAGGGAAGCTCATATTGACGTAATACCAGTGTATGACATCTACCTTTAAAATACAACCTTCAATTGATAACATGCTGTACAGCACTACACAGAAACTACATAAATGTGTATTAGCAGATAGAGCTGTCATATCTCTTCAGGGCAAAGATTGTGTCTTATAGGTTTGGACAATGCCTTGGACATTGTGCCACAATTCAATCAATTCAATGAACAATCTGTTTAAATCCACATAGGACCTTGCTATCTGCTGGATTTGATTTCAGAATCAAGTGATCATTAAAAAACAAACAAAATGACTACTTGCTTTTATTTATGCACTACCTTGTAACATCTTGTAAAAACTGCAAGATCTTCCTAGGGAATATGTCCCTTGCAACTCCTTTTCAACACAGAATTCATGATCTGCTGTTCTCACTGTAAATGATTCTTGAACATGGCTTTTTGGTATGTCTGGGAATTGTGCAAGATCTTTTGGAAGAGCTTTTTAAGTCCTGGAGGGCTCCAAATATGCTATCTGTGGAATTACACATTGTACCGGGCTATTGTAAGATGCTGCTTTCGACATAATTCTATTGGGTCATTGTGACCTCAGTAAAACCATTATGATTCTTCCATTTACACTGTTTGGGATGAGTGGTTCTCTATGTTATTAAAAATTTTATGAAAGGTGCATGTATAACACCTACTTTTCAAAGTTAAATAACCAGACATTTTCTGAAACAAAAGAACATGGGCAGAGTTATTGCTTGAGAAATTTATTTTTTAAAGAAATATAAAAATAGGTTTTTTTTTTAAATTGGTCAAATATCTGAAAACACCACATTTTAACCTCTCTATTCAGACAACCCCGGTGTGATTTTTCACAGGTGCTGAGCATCTCTGTAAGGGCTTGATCCAAAGCCCACTGAAGTCAGTTGGCTTCTTTTCATTCACTTCAATGGGCTTTGGCTCAAGCCACGGGTTGTTAGCTTCAGCTCAGAACATACTGAAATTCTCTTGGATTATGCTTCAATGGGTTTCCACACATGCTCAAGGGTCAACAGTAGCAGATCCTAGTGCAGGATAGGAATCTAAGGCCCAGATCCACAAAGTTACTTAGGCATCTAAACACCAGACTTAGGTCCCTAAATCCCAGTTTTGGCTCCATTGTGATCCACAAAACTCCTACCTAACACCTTTAGGAACCTAAACTTACTCAACACCTAAATTTTCAGGGTAAAAATTCCCTACGCACCTATGTTTCTGCCTCTGGGTATGTGCACGGCTGTCTCACTCTTAAGTGTACAGATGCCTATCTCCCACCTAAGCCCCAGAGCGATTCAGAAACTTTGCACAAGATAGGCATTCAGCTGCCTAAGTCATGTGTGGTACGGTCATGGTAGGTGTGCTCAGAGGAGGTGGGGATTACCCCCCTTCTAGCTCAGTGGTTAGAGCACTCTTCTGGCATTTGGGAGACCTGGGTTCAGTCCTCCCCTTGGGCGGGAAGGGAAGGTTTTGAGCAGGAGTCTATCAGGAAAATGTTCTGACCACTGAGCTATGGAATATTATGATGTAGGGACGCCTCAGGTGTATCAATAATTAAAGAGTCATTGGAGTAGGGGGACTGAATGTTGAATCCCTAACCACTGGGCTACAGAGTCATTGCCCTCTGTCTCTGGCCAAATGATTCTGTTCCACTGTGGATAAACAGTCACTGGGCCAGAGAGAGAGTAGTGGGCACCACCTCCTCCTCTGACCATTTTGGATGGAGAAAGGCAGGGGCCTAACTCATTCCGAAAAGATGCCTTCAGTGCCTCAGAGTATGTCTACACAGCAAAGAAAACCCATGGCTGGCCTGTGCCAGGTGACTCAGGCTAAGGGGCTGTTTCATTGCTGTGTAGACTTCCAGGCACAGGCTGGAGCCTAAGCTTTGGGACCTTCCCACCCCACAGGGTCCTAGAGCCCAGCAATTAAACAGCCCTGCAGCCCGAGTTCCTGATTCCAGGACAGCACCTGCCGACCAGACTTAGGAGAGAGCGGGGTAAGGCTTAGGACACACCTCTCTCCTTGTCATCTCCTATCAGTTAGCTTAGATGTCTCCCTGCCTAGCCTACTGACTTTTGTGGATTGCATTCTTAGGAGCCTCTCTCTCCCTATTCGTTGTACAGGAGCCTAGGCACCTAGCTCAGGCTTTGTGGATCATAGTACTATTCCTGCGATTTTCTAGGCACCAACAAGTTAGGCACCGTGATGCCCAGAGTTACGTCGCCTAAGTCCCTTTGTGGGTCTGGTATTAGAATGAAAATTGGAGGTTAAGCCTCCAAAGTGACCAGTGTCTCCCATAAAATACTTAATCCCAGTGAATTCAATGAAAGCTGAAGTTGTTCAGCACTTTGCAAGACTGTGTCCTTAATTAGACTTATGCATGAGTTGGGTTCTCAGGGATTGTTTGTACTGGGTTTACTGGTTTATGCAATTGTAATTGATATAGGTCTCTCTCTTACTATTTATTAATATCATGTATTTGCATATTCTTATTTGTCAAAACAATTGGCATATTCAATACATTTAAAATTTTTTAACCTTTGTATCATCAAATAAGTATCTCTTTCATGGAGACTATTTGTGTCTTTCTTGTTTTGTTATTTTCAATCTATGAAAAGTCTTTTTAACACATCCTAGCTATCATGTTAATATCCCGCTGTGCCACACCATAAATTTATTTTGACCAGCTAAGACGTGTTTAAAAAAAAAAAAAACGGTTACTCACCTTCTCATAATTGTTGTTCTTCGAGATGTGTTGTTCACATCCATTCCAATCAGGTGTGTGTGCGCACCGCATGCACGGTCAGCAGAAACTTTTTCCCTTAGCAGCTCCCATCGGGTTGGCTCGAGAGCCCCCTGGAGTGGCACCTTCATGGCGCTCAATATAGGACCCTGCTGACCTGACCCCCTTTCAGTTCCTTCTTGCCAGCTACTCCGACAGAGTGGAAGGGGTGGGTATTGGAATGGATGTGAACACCACATCTCGAAGAACAATAGTTACAAGAAGGTGAGTAACCGTTTCGTTCACTGCCGTGACCACCCGGGAGCAAGGGTGTGGGTGAAAGAATAAGTACTCGTATCCCTGAGATCGGACAAAGTACTTTCTCTCTGTGCCCCCGGCGGTGGGCGGAATGGAGGCTGGAGTCTGCCACAGGGTTTTATTATTATTTTGTATGGTCATTATTTGTGGTATGCCACCCAGGAAGGACCTTCTGGTGCAAGAATAGCTACCATTGAGTTCTCCGTTGCAGCCACTTCCTCCGTCTGCAGGCCTATTTTGCGGGCAATGTGGGGGAGCAAGTCTTGGTGCGCCCTCTGGTCGATAGGCGGGGGTCTTGAAACTGACGCTCCTGCCACCACCTCCTCAGGCAAGGACGATGATGTGGCAAGTGAAGGTACAGGGTCCTCACAGCCCTCTAGCTGCCCCAAATGTGGGATACATGGCAAATTGTCACCTCTACTCTTGCAAGCAGAAGACATTCAGATCAGGCCATACTCTGACAGGGAGAAAGGCCAGGTACATAGTATTGTCTACTTGTCTCTTAACCTTGCAGAAGCCCCTATATGCTCTCTAGTAATTGGGCTCTGCGGGTTGGGGCTGAGGGCACAGCCATTTTCTGTCCTATCATTCCTTCCCCAGTTTCTGTGTGGAATCACTAAGTAAGACAATGTCAGCAAGTTTTACTCACTGTCCCCTTTCCTGAGTAAAGCCCCTGAGTGGGGGGACAAGGAGCAGCAGCCAGGAAAAGAACCCACGCAGGAGCCATGGTTACAAGGGTGTCAGAAAGCTTTGCAAAGCAGTTCTCAGAGAATTTGTTTGCTTACGGTGGTCAAGGCCCATGCACTGCCACAAGAGAGTATACTACACTCCCCCAACAAAACAATGCAACAGACATTCTGGGACTCAAGGCGTTTCTTGTCCTCTATATAGTTTATTTCCACCCCAATAATCTTCTCAGAGGATGCATCAGACATTAAATGGATACTTCATTATTGGGGCTCCTATGTATAAAGTACATGTTGCTCTCAAAACATCTCATTTCAAGGGTAAAAAGAAGCTGCACATTTTATGGAGCTAATCTTGTGATGTAAGTGTTTAAGTATTACCATTAAATGCTGACAAGTGATCTGTATTTCACTCTAGGCTGATATCACTGAGTAACAAATCCTTTCAAGATGAGGTAGCTAGCTCAGATCCAGAGGGAAGGGAGTGCCTTTTCTCGCCCAACAGCTCACTTGTTGGATGGCAGCTGCACTGACAGGCTCAGAAGGGAGTTCCATCCAGTCATCCTCAGCCAGAAGGTTAGTGATTGAGACATGGAGTCTCAAGGGTGGGCAGGAGTGTGTAAAGAAAGGAAGAACTGAAGCATCTTTTGGGCTCCAACAGAGATGTGGAGGAGCCATTGGGGAGATAAAATAATGTAATAGTTGATATCATTGGTTAGTAAAAGTTTTTGAATAAATGTGTAGCGATACAAAAACTGCTGTTCTATGGCTGCATACCACAGAAATTTGATTATTGAATTTCCCACTATGCAGAAAGAAAAGGCTTGAAATTTACAAAGGTTTCTCAAGGGATTTAGCGTGTTTTACTGGAAAACGTCAACACGTCTATAACCAAATGTTTGTTTTCAGAAAAGGAAATGTGTAGCTAAATTCTTAGAGGTGATGTCCTTTCCATCTTTAGAGACAGAAGAGGATGCTAGAAATGTGTTCCTCAGAATTTGGTATGTGTTCAACAAAGAGAAACACCACTGGAATTAACACAAAGATTATAATCTCAAGTCTTCCTACAAAAGGTTTAGTCACACCATTCCTTTAAACAATCATGAGAGAGCTGGCTGGTATTATACCACATTCTTTACTAGCATATGCAGTGATTTGATGGAAGCAAAGGTTTCCATCATGATAGTGTTAAGGCTTGGTGGGGAAATAGAAGGTTATAATGGTATTTTCTAAGGCAAAGATTTGTTTGTAACAAGTGTTCTTCAAATTTGCTACTTTCGATTTCCTGCTGTTAGTGTCTCTTTCTCTGAGCCTGTTCTTCTCTCATGTACACTGGTGTAAATAAGGAGCAACTCCACTGGAGTCAATGGAGTTAAAATTAGCATAGGTAGTAAGCGCAGTGGAGCCCCATTCTCTGTGTTTTCCTTTTCCTCTATGGCATGCTGTTTGTGGAATTTGCAACTGCAGCGGACAGACTGTACTTATTTTTTCTACCTAATGATACAATTCTGAGCGTAAAAGGTAATACCACAAAAAGCATCCAGACAAAGCAAATTAAAATGTTAATCTATAAACTCAAAACTATTTTAGGAGGATAAATCTGGACTCTTTCTACAGTAACTACTGCCTTCAGTCTTCGCAACTCCAGCTACGGGAATAATGTAGCTGGAGTTGACGTACCTTAGGTCGAGTTACTGTGGGGTCTACACCACGGGGGGTGTCGACTTACCTTACTCTTCTCGTCAGGTGTAGAGTACAGGGGTCGACTGGAGAACAATCTGCTGTTGATTTGGCGGGTCTTCACTAGACCAGTGGATCGATCTCAGAGTGTCCAACTTTTTTCTTTTTCACTACTACTTACCCACACTGGTAACAATGAGCTTTTAAAATAGCTGTTTGCAATACTAGATACAGTCTCTTGCTATGAACATTTACATGTTCAGTGTTCTGTCTCCCTTCCTTTTTAGTCAATTCTCTCCCAACAAAATTCCATGCGAAACATTTAAAAATAAAAAAAGTCATGGTACTTACATGTTTGCAGACATGACACATTATTCACTCTGCTTGCATGTTGTATTCCTCCCTCCCACCTCTTTGTCGGTCTTGTAAGCTTTTCAGAGCAGGGATTCTCTCTTACTTTGTGTTTGTACAGTGCCACGCCCAATTAAGCCTTACCTCAATTGGGCTCCATAGGCACTCCCTAATATTAATTAATAATAATACAAATTTACAACATTAAACTTGGACCATATCTTATTAAAATAAAATCTAGACAAACAACTCCCATAAGAAAGAAAGAAAGAAAAAGCAGGGCAGATCCTTTAACTACAGGTAACAGAATATTATTTCAGAGCATATCCTTACTACATTGAAACATGCAGTAAAAGTTCAGCAAACAATAGCTATGGGTCTGTGGGGATTCTTCAGGCACCGACCCCCATTGAGAGCACTGCAAAGTCAAGAAAGGAGAGTCTAGAAATGATGATGGGTTTGGAACAAGTGCTCGTGCTGCTTCACTGTCTGGAAGAGATAATGAAATAAAATAAGGCTGATTCTGCCATTTTCACTCACACTGAATAGAATCTTAATCCTCAAGGAACCAGGTTTATTTCCTTAGGTCATGACTTCCTGGAGACCACCGAGAATGCTGTTCTCTTATGACCTCCCTCAACCAGGGCCCTCTCCATAGACATCTTTGCTTGCAATGGCCATTGTCCCTCTAGCCAGAACCATACCCTTTCTCCACTTTGGGTATGTCTACACTACCACTTACATCACTCAGGGGTGTGAATAAGCACCAATGTGGACAGCGCTATGCTGGCAGGAGAGCTTCTCCCGCGGACATAGCTTCTGCTACTTGTTGGGGGTGGATTAATTAAGTCAAGAGGAGAGCTCTCTCCCATCTGCTTAGAGCAGCTAATGTAAGCGTAGCCATTTGTCAGGCTCTCTTTTAGTGATGTCTATACGGCAATTAAGAACCCTCGGCTGGCCCAGGCCTTGTTCTGTCTGTTGAGCAGTACAGTGGACCAGATGCGTATGCCCACATCAGTACTTCATCTCGGTTGTAACAGGTCTATGGGTCATAGATCTGACATCTTAATGCAGAGAGACAAAGAAAACTATCCCACCATGGACGATTTCTTCATCGCAGCAACATAATGAGCAGAAATGTCTAAACAGAAGCTCTGCTTCTCACTAAGATTTCCTTTGGCATGTAGAGACAATGCTTGTGTAAAAGGTCAAGATTCAATCAATTTCTCAGGCTGGAGAGCAAGATGGAGCTCTGTCTCAGCAGAATAAAATAGGAAGGACGTCTCCACCCCTCCACCAGCTGCTGAAAAGAGGACAGTAGCTTGCAGTGACAGATATCATCGCCCTCTCAGACAGGATGCGTTTTGGGAAATGATGCGTCTCTGAAGGGAAATGACTGCAACCGTGACTGCAAAAAGAGAGACCACCCCCCACACACACACACGACAGGATTTTCCAGTGGTTAGTCATTTAGATAAATCCTATAACTCCAACCACAGCAGATTAGTAATTGAGGCGCACACATTTCATTTACTCCTTCAACTATTTTGTTTCCTAATTATGTCCTGCTGGATGGCAGTGTCCTCATGTTACTTTATAAAAGTAAGACATGCAAACTTGTTAAAGAATGGATAGGCATTGAAACAGGCAAACCAGGTGCATCATAGTATTTTATGGGTAGCCAGAAGCTAAAAATCCCTTTCTGAAAGAAACAAATGTAATATTAATTTGAAGTGATAAGGCATTGGACTAGTGTTTAAAGCAGGTGACTGCGAGTCAAAGAAAAAAAATTCCGCTCTCATTTATACCAGTATAACCCCCGTGTAACCTAGTTGGCCCCAAGACTTCAGAGTTCTAGTCCCAGCTTTGTGGCCCAGGTGAAGTCATCAAATTTCTTTGCCCATGGGTGTAGTGTTGTTTTTCAGAACCTATGCTTCAGTACTGTTTTTTGCATAGCACATGTATGCAATCTTATAGTAACAAACCAGGATGTCTGAACACAAAGGGGAAAATTACTGTGGAAACCAATGTAATATTTCAAGAGATGGTCTAGTGACGTAGGACTAGAAGTCATTCCTAATGGGCTCCCTATGGGCTCCCATTGAAATTAGTGGGTGAGTTTCTTCTCTAACTTAAACCAATGGAAATCAAGAGTAACTCTACTGAACATTATATAACCTGTGTATTGAGCGGGGGATTAGGCTCAATGACTTCAGTTGGAGCAGGATCAGCCCTACATAACCTTGGCCAAGTCACTTAGTTCAACAGTTTCAAAAGCAGCCATATGTTCTGGGTGCCCAACATGAGACACACCTGAGCCTAAATTGCAGAAATGCTGCGTGCTCATAACTTCCATTGAAGGCAGTGGGACCTGTGAGTGAAAAATACTGTGGAAAAGCAGGCTCAAGGTGTCTCAAACTCATCATCCCAAAAATCAACCACCCAAAACCAGAGGCCATTCTTGAAATTATTAGCGTCACCCTCTCTTCACCTCCGTTTATTCATCTGTAAAGTAGTGATAATAGTACAAACTTTCCTCAGAGTGAGGGGAGGTTTAATTGAGGTTTGTAAAGCGCTGTGAGCGCCAGCTGTTAAGTATTCTCATTTAAATTATTAAAGGTACCTTGACTACCCCTTTATAAGAATTATGGGCCTGATCTTTCAACTCCTAAAGCTCACCTTGCTTCGTGTATGGAGCAGCTGCATGATCAGGTCCCATATACTTTTGTTTGTTCGACGTGAGTGGATTAATAAAAACCTAGAATCTTATAGAATAAGATAGTATTGTTGTTAACTATCTTGGTGAGGCATATGGGAGATTTACCTTGTCACTGTATTAATGTCTATCTACAACTGTTATGTGAATTATCTTGAAAGGTTTATGTTTCTAACATACTATTACTTTCAAGGGCATACTAAGCATAACTTTGTAAACCAGTAAAAGGGTTAATGTTTCACATTAAGGGAGAGCACCATCTTTTTTTCATCTCATCTCAAGGCCAGGTCTCCCTAGGAACAGTTCTACAGGTGATCAGAGTAGATGATCACAAGGGTGCCTTCTGGCCTTAGAATATATGACCTTGTTAAATAGTATGAAAGCATATTTGGGATTGATGTAGCACCCCCTGGTGGACCACTTTAATATCAATATACTACATAGCTATGAACATGCATCTTGAGCAGATATTGGACCAACATTACACTGCAGGATGGTAGCATTAATGGTCTTCAAAGCCCTCTCCCACAAAAGTACAGTCCCTACAATATTCTTTTTATAAAGTAAATTGGTTATTCATTTAAGACTGCCCCCAACGATTTTCAATATCTGCAGATTTTTGCACTGAAAACTATTGTATCAACAGATACCCTGTTTCCCCGAAAATAAGACATCCTCCGAAAATAAGGCCTACTTACAGTTTTGCCTCTCGTTGTAATATAAGGCATCCCCCCGATAATAAGACCTCCCCGATAATAAGGCATCCACCGATAATAAGGCATTTTTCATTTCTGAAAAATAAGACATCCCCTGAAAATAAGACCTAGCGCATCTTTGGGAGCAAAAATTAATATAAGACACTGTCTTATTTTCGGGGAAACAGGGTATATGCATCCGAAGAAGTGGGCAGTAGCCCACAAAAGCTTATGCTCTAATAAATTTGTTAGTCTCTAAGGTGCCACAAGTACTCCTGTTCTTTTTGCGGATACAGACTAACACAGCTGCTACTCTGAAACCTATTTTATCAACAGTGTCAGGAGAAAGCTGGAGGACTGTGAGCTGGGGAATGGAAAAATGGAGCTTCTGGCATTCAAAGCAGTTGAAGCTTTTGATATTGGGGAGTAGGTGGTTCTCTTCACCTTTTCAATTTTGGGCAAGGGTGGAGGCAATTGTAAATTGGATGGCAGTTTAAATTAATCATTACTTACCCCAACAAGCCTTAACATCAAACTAGCTCCTTGGTGTCCCAGCTATAAAGATGAATGCAGTATGCCTTAAAGGGTTATCCTCTCCACAAACATTCTAGACTGTTTGATGCACAAACATTATTTTGCTAAATAGCATAGTTGATATAGTCGTAGAGTATAAAATAGACAAGTTATAATCCCTTGCAAGTAACTGTAGTAGAGCCGTGCACATAACCCATTTTTCAGTTCAGTAATCAACCAAAAAAATCCAACATGGTTTTAGGTGAAGTGAAACATTTGATTTTTTTTTTAATATCTTTTATATGTATTTGAAATAAAATTTTAGGCAAAAAATAATTGTTTAAAATCAAAGTTTAAATGTTTCTAAAATGTCAAAAACATTACAATTTGCCATCCCAACTGAAACATTTTGATTAATTCATGAAGTATTTGTTGAACTAATCTGCATTTCTCCCCCCCCCCGGTGTAAAAACAAGTTTAATCTGAAAAATTTCACCCCGTTCTACAATATAGCATTTTTCATGCTGAGGATGCCCAGGTGATTTATAATGTTGACTCACCTACTTCTGAAATGCAGTCACCATACGGGTAGCCATAGCAGCCATCCTGTTTAAGTAGCTGTATAGTCTTCTTAAATGGGTAAGTTATGAACATTTATAATTAAATGTACAGTGAGAGTCTGTAAAGTGTAGTGATGGAAAGTGGTAGTTACACAAAGAGAGATAACAGTCCGGGCACCATTTTTTAAAGTTCTTGTGTTAAGTAGCAGCTTCAACAGCACAGCAGCCTCTAGGCCAGGAGTAGAAGAAGCAAGTGTGCTACCTACTAAAATCACAAATACCATTTCATAGATCTCATTCAAGTACTCACCAGGTCCAATCCCGACTAGTTTCTAGAACTTCAGATTATAGCACAAGGTTGTATGGTGATATCAGAATAAAGGACAGTTACCTGTTCCATAACTGGCATTCTTTGAGATGTGTTGCTCATGTCTATTCCATAGTAGGTGTGCACGTTCACCATGTGCACCGGTGCCGGAAGTTTTTCCCTCAGCAGTACCCATAGGGGGAGCATTGCTGCGACCCCTGGAGTGGCGCCTCTATAGCGCACTATAAGGGGAGCCACGAGCTCCCCCCACCCTCAGTTCCTTCTTGCCAGACCAACTCCGACAGAGGGGAAGGAGGGTGGGATGTGGAATAGTCATGAGCAACACATCTCGAAGAACGCCAGTTACGGAACAGGTAACTGTCCTTTCTTCTTCGAGTGCTCGCTCATGTGTATTCCACAGTAGGTGATTGCAAGCTATGTCTGATGGAGGTGGGTAGGAGTTCACAGATTCCCTGGCTGAAGCACAGCTCTACCGAAACGAGAGTCATCCCTGGCATGGGGAGGACAATCGCATAGTGCGACGTGAACGTGTGTGCTGAGGACCAGGTAGCGGCTCTACAGATGTCCTGGATGGGGACATGGGCCACAAAGGCAGCTGATGAGGCATGAGCCCTTACAATAGGTGGTGCGGGAACCCCTGCTATGTTGTAGCATGTGTGGATGCACGATGTAATCCACCGGGAAAGCCTCTGGGTGGAGATCGGTTGCTTCAACCGAGCGCATGAGGGGTCAACAAAGAGTTGCAAAGACCTGCGGAACGTCTTAGTCCGATCCAGATAAAAAGCCAGTGCTCTGCACACACCGAGCATATGGAGGCAGCGTTCCTCGTTAGAGGCATGAGGTTTAGGGCAGAGGACAGGCAGGAAGATGTCCTGGCCCATGTGAAAGGCGGAGACCACCTTAGGGTGGAATGCAGGGTGTGGGCCGAGATGAACCTTGTCCTTATGAAAGACTGGGGAGGGGGGGGGTCGCAGGTCAGGACCCTGAGCTCCGAGACCCGCCGGGTTGACGTGATAGCCATGAGGAAGGCTACCTTCCATGAAAGGTGAGACCATGAGCATGTGGCCAGGGGTTCGAATGGGGGCCCCCCCCCCATGAGGCAGGATAATACCAAATTGAGATCCCACTGAGGAACTGGGGTTCTAGCATAAGGAAAAGACCGGTCTAGCCACTTGAGGAAACACCCAGTCATGGCATGGGAGAAAACCGAGCAGCCCTGAACCGGCGGATGGAACGCTGAAGTAGCCGCCAGGTGCAACCTGACAGAGGAAGGGGCGAGGCCTTGAGTTCTAAGGTGGAGAAGGTACTCAAGGACAAGTTGGAGTGGGGCAGACATTGGGGAAGTACCCTGCTCACCCGCCCACCTGGAGAACCTGGACCACTTTGCCAAGTAGGCTTGGCGCCTGGATGGCTTCCTACTTTCGAGGACACACCTGACCCTTTCCACACACACCTTCTCTCCTCCCCATCTAGCCATTGATCAGCCACGCTGTCAAATGGAGGGTGGTCAGATTGGGGTGGAGGAGGCGTCCCTGGTCCTGGGAGAGTAGGTCTGGGCAGAGCGGCAACGGTGGGGCCACAAGCAAGCCCACGAGGGTCCCGTACCAATGTTGCCAGGACCAAGCTGGGGCGATCAGGAGGACGCGTGCCTTGTCCGTTTTCACTTTCTCCAGGACCTTGCCAATGAGGGGAAATGCAGATCCTGGTCAGGGGACCGCTCTCGGGCCCGCTTGCCACTCAGTGTCCTGTCTGGACAGTTTCTGGCCTCTGCTTTCGTCACCCACCAGGTTGTCTGGTTGGGTGCCGTTGGAGCGGAGCTCCAGGCACCGCTCCACGCTGAGTAGAGAGTATCGGTGGGACAGGCACAGACGCCGTAGATGCTCCCATTCTCGGAGGAGCTACCGAAGCCGCTCCCGAGAAGGGCACCGTCACCAGTCACGCTCCAGCTCTCTCGCCTCAAGGCACCATGCCCACGACTCCCAGTGGGGATCGCCAGCTCCACGTCACCGCGGATCCAGGCATCGCAGCATCTCGAGTAGCAGCAGCTCGAGGCGGCACCGTTCCTCGACGTTGGAGTCCCAGTCCTGTGGCAGACATCATTTTCAGTACCACCGCTCGTACCGCTCTCACGATACCGACAGGTCATTGGTAACCCCAACCTCGACCCACACGTGGCCCCCTATGACCCAGCCAGGCCAACCCGACCAGCTGGTGCCGCAGCAGAGTCAAAGGCAAGGACCCCCATGGCAAGGCCAGTGGTACCAGTGGACTCCCTGGCCCCCCGGGCATGCCCAACAAGGCCCTCAATCGATAGCAGATCATACAGCGGTCACCGATGTGAGATTCGCCCAGGCAGCGGAGACAGTCGGTGTGTGGGTCACTTCTAGGCATTGAACGGCTGCAAGACTCGCATGATTTAAACCCTGGGGCCTGGGGCATGCCTCGGCCCGAACTCTAACTAACTAAACTGAAACTTTATTGAACTAACACGGGTACTACAAACAACTAAAAGAGTTCTGGGACAAGCTGGAGTAAGTAGTTCCGATGCACCATCACTGGTGGCAAGAAGGAACTGAGGGTGCGGGGAGTGCGTAGTTCCCCTTATAGTGTGCTATAGAGGCAATGCTCCCCCTGCCGGTACTGCTGAGGGAAAAACTTCCGGCACCAGTGCACATGGTGAGCATACACCCCTACTATGGAATACACATGAGCAAGCACTCGAAGAAGAGTAATTTTATGCATAGGTTCAGAAACAGTTATTCTTTTAAAACTTTAAAGATGTTTGGGGGGTGGATTATGGAGAAGGAACAAATAAATAGAACCAGAATTCTGTGCGATTTTCTATACAACTGCTTTAAAACAGAGTTATCAGGATTTTATTGGCTCAGTTATTAAAAGTTCATTCCAAGCTGAAATAATACATTGACAATGTGTGTGTTGAAGTCAGCCTACTCTCTATTACGCATCTTAATACTTCCACCACATTATCTTTTAGCAGGACAGGGTCCAGTTGTTACTGGATTAAGTAGCAGCAAATGACGAAGCAGCAAAACTCAAGAGCCAACAAGTGTGAACCTCATGTACCAGGCTGGGACCAGTCTTCAAGTTTCTTTTTCCCCATTTTTAGACTAAACCTTGTCACACACTTAGTTTTTTTTTCCTCTCTGCCATCCTCCGCCACTAAGGAGCCTACAGAGCTATAAAAATTTAAATCAGAAGCTGGTTGTTAAAGCACCTTCATCATCCTTCTAGTGAAGAGAGTAGAGCAGCTGCAGCATTATACCTTGCCATGAGCAGCTGATTTACCTCATTCATTTCCTACTTTAAATTTCCCTGGCACCCAGAAAGCGTGTCAGTATTTGGATCAGGCCTTGGCTGTGTTTAATTATACAGGCACAGGTTATCCAGAACAGATGCTTACAGTCTTCTAGGATTGTTCAGCAACAACAGTAAAGGTAAACAAATCTTTGGAGAGGTTTGCAGGGAAAGAGTGAAGACTCCACTGTCTGAAGTACATGCTAGATTTTCTTTCAAGTTAGAATCAACAAGAAGTAATATATGCCAAGTTGCTGGCCTTATTTGCTATAGCAAGCAATACTTTGGAGTATTTCCTGGGCAGCTGATACCGATTAGAAATCTGCTACCATTCTACATTATCTACAGCAAGTTATTTCTCTAGAAAATTTAAAACTCTCTGGCTTCCAAAATAAAAGCTAGGAGAATGTACTATAGGAGGACTCTATCTGGTGTACCCTCTCAGAGCCAACCTCCTTATTTAAATTAGATTGCAGGTATTGTTGGTCATGGCTTCTCCATAGATGTACCGCATTCACTCCTACAGTAGTTCTTGACTTTACCTTTATCAGCAAGCTACCTTCCAGGCACAGCCAGCGTGAGTAGATTATAGTTTTACTTGCAGAAGAGTTGTGTGTTATGATTCATCAGGAGGTTACTTGTTCAACGAGTTCAGTTCTCTCTCCAACTTGGGAGTGTTTTAATTTTTCCTCAGCTTGGGTCACAGGAAATTAATTACGGCAGAAATTAAGGTACCATAGTCTACTTAATGCATTCAGTTATCACCATGACTTGCATCAGCATAGAGGACTGAATAAATGGGAAATCACTCTTTAGTTGATGCTTTCTATGGCTCATTCCTAGTACAGCAGCCTATTTCAGTAACAAGTTTTCTTCCTCAGACCTGGAAGATTGCAGATGCTATTATATGGTTCTTCTCCTACCCTTCTCTCAAGAGCATCAATATGAGCCTCCCAAGGAGGCCAGCACAAACATGACCTCACACAAAGCTACTGAAGCAAGAGAGCAATTAGAATGGATGCGTCCTGTATTGAAAGAGTATGTTTGATTCTGAAGAGGAAAGTTGCTGTAGTAGCTACTGTACTCCAAGATGATCTTATGCACATGAAACCGACTACAGCAAGGCCTAGCTGTATATATTCATCCACCAATACAAGATAGTCTGATGTCTTCCTGAAAAAAAATCAAGTCAACATATCCAGCCTCAGAAGTAGCTATACAACTTTTTCCCCTCCATTCCCTGAAACCACCTCCAGGGTTTTTGGTAAGCATCTGGTCACAGGCTGCCATTCCTTCAGCATCCTTTCTTAATGATGAGTCAGAGCCTTATGGCATGTTGCTTCAAATAGGACAACATTAGTGCAAACTAGGGACCTTTAAGGTCATGCCCACATCATAGACAAGAGGGAGTTACAGAGCAGCACTTTGGTGCATACTGCTATCACACCAACGTAGTCTGAAATGCAGAGTAGTGCAGACATGCCTGTTAATATCCAGAATCTCATAACACTCAGGAATGTAATCAGAGGTTGTTGAGGGGTGCCACTGGACAATTGTACGAGTAACAGCAAACAAGGAAGCAGCGTTGTAACAGCTCCCCATTATGCAGTGATATCTGTCAACTATGTATGTCTAGGATTCAAAGCTAAACATATGAGGCTTGAAGGGTAAGTGACCTAGCTTCAGGCAAAAAATTTTACACAAATTTAGACTTGGGCTAGGAACTCATTCCTTTACCCAGCCACTAAGAATGAGGAACTGGTTGATTAACAGAAATGCAAAAGAGGACAAAGTGTAAATACATCTGGTTTGCCACATCTTCCTTTAAAAATAAAGAGTTTGACAGTTCACACTGTGTTCTGATACCATTTTATTAAATTCTGAACACCAATTCTCTTTAAAACCCAATTCACAGTCTGTTGATGATTTCACTGTGATTGGCATAGAGTGCATGGCAGTGGCTCCTGCTCTGAGAGAAGAGCATGACTTGTTAAGCCTCCAAATTCTTCACATGTACATAGATGTGACATGAAGAAACCAATACCTCCCTTATCCCAAACAGCATGAAGGCTATATTAGCACAGCCATGCACTGAAATCACAGTAAGAGCCAAAAAAGTATGGAAGTAGAAGAGTATTTACATGTGTACTTCAAGACTCAGGTAGAAAGATCGAGATTTACATAAGTAATTCACACAGTATGTACACTGTTTTGAACTGTTCAAGTATGCTTCAGTTATACAAAGTGCTACATTACAGGTCACATAAAAACAGTAAAAAAAGATAAGTAGAGACATTAAGACAAATAGAAGGCAGTATTCAGATGGGTAACCCAGAGACTTTTGAAGCTGGCTGGAATGTATGAAAAGTCTAGAAGTTGAAAGTATCAGGAGTACTTCCCTGAATCTGGAAGGTGTAGCTATCAACAGTAGAGTCTGGCACAACATTTTGGTCTTCCTCTTCCTAAAAGAGATGGAAAGAGGTTTGAAATGGGTATTACTATTTCAAGCTTTAAAACACTTGGTTGTCTTGAGATGCAGAGTGTCAAAACCTATGTTTCAATCCTTCAGTTACTCACCTCTGCTGAGAAATACTTCTCAATCAGGCTTGAGGAGGCCTTGTACACCAGTTCATTTTCATGGGACTGAAGAGCTTCAATTTTGTCTAGGCCTCCACACTCTTCTATCATGAGACAGAGTCTTTCGTTCTCACCGATTTTCTCAGCAGCCTGCAAAGAATCAGGCATATAAGGTTCATGCTTCGAGAGGTTTGCTTACGTACTACAGCACCACACATTTACCACAATGACTAACCTTGTAAGAGGGATGGATGGATGAATGATGTGTCCCTGCTTGGAGCATATAATGGCCATTTTTAGAATCAGTGAAAGTGATTGGTTATGAGCAAGGCCACGGTTCTTGGTTACTGAATCTACTAAGGTACAAGATTCCGTGGCTGAACTCTATAGATAGCAACAATGCCCAGAAGTAGGTAACTAATACTGAATGAAACATGGTGGGAAGTATCTGCAGTAGGAGGCTCCCCTTCAGTCATCTACTATTGGAGAAATATTTGTTACAGACCATCCTACCAACAATGGACAATCTTTTGTCTACTTACCAAGAAAATATTAGTAATAGCATCCAGAATAACTAGTACAGTTTTGCTGTCCTTGGCTGACAAGAGGTTCAGTAAAGGTTCTACGACACCAGCCTGAACAAGGTACACAATCTGATCAATTGTTCCACCACTTGTGTAGTTGGTCACAGCCCATACAGCTTCTTTTTGTGATTTGAAGTCCCCCTGTTTTAAGATAAGAGCAATGTACTTCAGTATAAACAGTAACAAGAAAGCAATGACTAGTAGATCAATGAGGTCTTCTACATTAAAGATATCCAAGTGCTAGTTTGGGCATGCAATTAAAGTATATGAAGTTCAGAGCTAAAGTTTTTGCCAAAGATGATTAACATACAGAGAGCACATTTAATGCCTCCTTTTTACACACAGCAAACTTGCCCAGAATAACTTCAACTCTGAAGAGTTGTCATCTTAACCCTACAGTAGTTATAGTCAACATCAGCCTGAAGATTTTAGAGCAAATACACCTTTAGAACAGCAGGTAGCTTCCACTGAAGTCTGTGGGGAACATGTTTCCATATGTAAGGCCTGAATTTTGGCACTTTATTGCAGAAACTCATTGTGGAGGACATTGGATTTTTACCTTTTTCAGAATTCCAATAAGATATGGAACAAGCCCATGATCCACAACTTGCTGGATTTGGTCCCGACGACCAGCAGTGATGTTGGACATGGTCCACGCAGCTTCTTTTTGGATGTTATTTTTGTGGTGAGACAGCAGGCTTGGAAAGACAGTTAGTGCCCCTGATTCAATAACAATCTGTGTTTGGTCATCGGTGCCAGTGACAATGTTTCCTATAGCTCTTAATGATGGAGTCTGAAAGACATTGCAAAATGATGAGTTTAGTACATATTACTAAGGCCAGGTCTACACTGAGGGGGTGGGAGTGGGAAAATCGATCTAAGTTACACACTTAGTCAATGTACTTAGATAGACTTTCCATGGTGTCTTCACTGCAGTGAGTCGACTGCTGCCGCTCCCCCGTCGACTGCCTGCGCCTCTCACCAAGCTGGAGTACAGGAGTTGACAGGAGAGCGCTCGGGGCTCGATTTATCGCGTCTAGCTGGATCGATCGCAGCCCGCCAAGCCGGCAGGTAGTGAAGACATACCCTAAGTTCCACTAATACTACACCTCAGAAGCAGACCATCACCACCAGAAGCTCTTCTGCTTTATCCCCTGCAGTTATTAAGTGGGCTGCTGTAGAATAAACCACTAGGATACCTCTCATTTGAGAAACCCAAAGTGGTCTAGACATTACAGCTGTTATACACTAGGTAAACTGAGGTGGAAACGATATTGTCTTAGCACAAAATGCCCATCACAAGTACTAGAGATGGGAGGAAGACTCAAGCTGGACTCCTAGAACCCAGGCTCTAGCCATACTGAGCTAAGTTTTAAGATTCCATGTGCCTTTAACAGATTCCATTGCCAAGCACTGCCATTAGAATGTCAAGCTTTACATCTGTGTTGTGGACTGAAGCCAAACTAGTTGATTGAGAAAAGCTACTAGGTCTGAAGGAATATCTTTGATAGTCATTATCCATGCCTCATGATCAGGGCCCTACCAAATTCATGGTCTGTAACATGTTTTTCTATGACCATGAAATCTGTCTCCCCCTATGAAAACTGGTCCTTTGTGTGCTTTTACCCTATATTATACAGATTTCACAGGGGAGTCAGCATTTCTCAAATTGGGGGTCCTGACCCAAAAGGGAGTTACGGGGGGGGGTCCACAAGGTTATGGGGGGGGAGGATCACAGTATTGCCATCCTTACTTCTGCACTACCTTCAGAGCTAGGTGGCCAGAGAGGGGCAGCTGCTGACTGATGGCCTAGCTCTGCAGGTAGTAGCACAGAAATAAGGATAGCAATACCATATCATGCCATCCTTACTTCTGTGCTGTTGCTGGGGCCAGATCTGTCCTCAGAGCTGCGATCTTGGACAGCAGCCACCGCTTTCCAGCTGCCCAGTGCTGAAGGCAGCGCCACCACCAGCAACACAGAAGAATAGCAGTACTGCAACCCCCCCAACCTGGCAATCCCCCCATACCTCCTTTTTGGGTCAGGACCCCTACAATTATAACACTGACATTTCAGTTTTAAATAGCTGAAATCATGAACTTTATTATTTTTAAAATCCTATGTCTGTGAAACTCACCAAAATGGACCGTGAATTTGGTAGGGACCTACTCATGATTCATAAGGAGAGACATGGTGGGTGAGGTAGTATTTTTTTATTGGTGCAAGACAAGACTTTCAAGCTTACACAGAGCTCTTCTTCGGGTCATGATTCATAAGTGAAATCGAGACTAGAGTGAGGTCATTAGACATTGTCAAGCTATTAAAGTTACTGAGGAAAGCAGCTTGTTAATTGCATAGATCATTCGTGTGAGGTCCTCAGGAAAGACCATCTAGTAGTTAAGCTTATATCTACTCATGGATCACCCAAAGTATGTGTTATGGGTCTCCTTTTGACTACATGAAATGGCTAACACTATCTGAAAGCCACTGCTCTATTTTGTTTTTTTCCTAAACCACTTAGACAGGAATGAGACAAATACATGCTAAAGTAATTTCTATGCACCACCATCTTACCATTATTGGCAGTTCACCACATCCCAGGAGCTTCACAAGCTGTGGCACCAGTCCAGTTTTCACTACTACTTCGATTCTATCATTAGAACCATCAGTAAGGTAAGAGATTGCCCAGCAGGTATCTGCCAAGACCTCACGGTCATCATGGTGCAACAGACGAACTAGGGTAGGCAGGATCTGCTCAATGGCTTCTATGGGTGGTGCAGGATTCTTATTGCGACACAGGTTTGAGAGGGTCCAGGTAAGATTGCGCAAGTATCCCGACTGAAAAAGTAAACATTTGTAGTTAGCTCCTGTTCAGCTGAGAGTGTAATGATTTACAATAGTTTGGTGTTACTGCTGTGATTTCATTTGTGATGCACTTACTGCTAGAGAAGATATATCAGGCACAGCAAGTAGAGCCAGCAATGGGTCAATAGCACCGTACTTAATAACTAGGTCTCTGTAGGCTGAACCATCACCTGAAAGCCAGAAGAAATATCTATGTCAGGAACAGGAAACTCCTAACTGAACAGCAGGCTGTGTATAAACAGTGTCTCTTCCTTGGTTTAGTGAATCATTAAATGCTGATACTGATTAAGAAGCAGAGGCATTGGTGAACAAAGGGAGAACTGCTATTATTGATAAGCCACTGGGAATGCATGTTTTTTTTCCTACTCAAGCCATGGACTTCCTGATCTGATATTTTCAAATGTGGCTTAAGATGTAGGTTTGGTAACAAGTTTTCACAAAACTCAAAATCAAGTAAGAGTTTTCTCCCTCACCCTCCCTAGTCCTAATGGAAACCTAACCCAACCCCACACTCTTCCACAAAATGCGTTTGACCCAGCACTGAACCTGGAACATGGAGAGTCATTCATTCTGTCTGAAGGAAATTCTAGAGTAAATAAGTAAGTAAGAGTTATGCTAAGTGGGACTTTTAAGATACTTCTAGTTGAATTCACTTGTAACTACCCCTTAGATTAAAAATATTCTAAAGCACCTATTAGTTACGGTCAAGGTTATTTCAATCCACTTTCAGAGACTAAAAATCTTTAGCTCACAATTTGATTCAAAGTAATTAAAGGCTACGGTTGAAGGTTTTTTTTTACTGAATGGTTATTTTGTCACAGACCCCTTTCCCCCCCATGTAGTAAGCAGTCACACTGTAGCACTAGAACAATTTTATAGAAACATTCTTGCTTTTATTTCAATAAAAACTCTTGGACCCTAACATATCCCTACATTGTCAGGCATAACTGCACTGTGATGGTTCATGAAAATTAGAGTGAACTTAGTGCTGTTGATGAGTTCCTGTAGTCCATCCCTGAGCAAGGATTTTTATTTTTTAAGACACCTGATGGTATCTTATGCAAATTATGAAGTACTTTGGAATTCTGATCTCTCATGGCTGAGAACCACAGTTCCTAGTTGCCACGCTATGGCTAGTTTAAGGATTTAGATTTTAGGGGTCAAGAGAAATGACTTTAGCCTCAATTAAGGTTTTGAGACTACGCGGAAGGAACACGAGGTACCCCAGAAATTCACTGCCTAAGCCATGCAATATTTTAACAGCCATTTCTAGGATTCAAGTACTAAAATAATTGCTCCAGCGATCATCTGAATCACTATTTTACCCTTGCTGTGTCTGAATTTATTAACTTAGAATTCAAGAACTAGATTGAACAGACTGACTATAACCAGGTAGATTGCAGCCAAACACCTGAAAGTCTGATACTGAGGAGCCATCCCCCTTCCCCCACCCCCAAAAGACACACCTGTTTCGAGAAAAAGCAGAGTCTACTCAGAATGTATTGAAAAGAGAAGTAGCTACTATATTAAGATAGTAGTGAAATATGGAAGTGTTGTGTCAAATGGAATTTACAGATTGCCAGCTTTTGATAGAAGTTATATGGAATACTATACTTAGACAAAAGGCAAGGCGTTATTTGTGACCATCTCCATGTGGGAGTCCAGGTTGTTATATGCTAAATGACAGTGGGGGTAGGGCCAGATTTGCAAGAGAGCTCTGCTTGCTAGGTAAATGGAAACTACACTATTTTGAAAATCTGGCCCCAACGACCTTCTCTTCCCCTTGTATATAGGGAAGTAGGGCTGAAAACAATGGTCATACTCCACATTGATATACCTGCAATGTTTCCTAAAGCCCACACGGCCTGTTCACTGATGTGAGTATGGGGCGAAGCCAACAGGGATATAAAGGCTGGTATAGCCCCACCATCCACTACAGCCTTGGTTTGCTCTGATGTGCCAGAAGCGATGTTGGTAAGCGCCCAAGCAGATTCAAATTGGATAGGGCTACAGTCTGCTCTACCCAGAAAGGAGACAAATTTTGGAATCAAACCAGCCCGGATTATATGGTCAATGGGGGGCTGCTTCTCTCTGGACAGGAGTTTCCTAAGGAAGAGATAAAAATAAGGAAGTGTTATTTTTGTCCACTAAAATCTTTAGGCAGATTCCAGTTTAGTCAGTCTGAGAATCACTTTTTAAAATATAAAAACATTCAAAAGGGGAAGCAGCAAAATGTACTGAGATGTTCAGACAGACTACACGTCAGCTGAACACAAGCTAGCTAGGAAGCTTTAACATGTTAACAAAATTGCTTTGGGGCAAAATTTCTTTAGAGGTTTTGTTCAGTGACTGAAGTGAAACTTAGCTTCATGCTGCTGCAACAGTAATAATGCATCTGAGCTGCTCAAGAGGTATATTCTACTGTAGAGAGAGCAGCAGCTGCCAGAGGCTGCACAAAAGCCATGTGAGATCTTTCTGCTAGCTCCCGTGTTTTGGGCCACATTCCTAACTGGCACCATTGTGCTGTTCACTTCATTCAGAAGTGAGATCACAGAACCTATATACAAGTGGAAAACATTAGTGTCTTAAATGCTCAGCCCTAAACTAAGGGCCCAGTTCTATCCATAAACAGCGTACTATATAATTAAACAGATGCAAGATTTAAAAACTTTTATTCTCAGTTTATAGAATAAAATATTGCAGCACCTCTGTGCCACCCCTAAGACCAGAAACAGAGTCGGGGGACAGCTCAGGTGTGCCAGGTTCAAAGTCCCATAGTCAGGTCACACCTTTAATCATTCAAGGTTATACATGATGCTAGGTTATAATTGTATTTGGCCCTAAAGAGCAGATTATAGAAGTGTTAGCAATATTTACATAGAACTAGGCTTTGAACAAGTATTTGCTGTGACTGATACCTGTGCTCTGATTAGCTGAACCCCTTTATTCCCAGCCACATAGAAGAGTTGGATAAACTTTGACCTTGAAGGTTCTTACCTGGCAGCCTGAGTTGCCTGCAACTGAAGCTCCAAATTGTTACTGTTAATTCCTTTGACAATTTCCTCAACAGACCAGTGTGCAGTGGCCTGCATGAAAAATAGAAAGTTGTTAAGACTATGTTGAGAAGAATGTGTGAGTGTATAGCAAGCAAAAACTCCCTTAGCCCACAAGGCGCAGTACTATGAGAAAGCACCAGCTAAACGTGTAATACTTTATTGAGCATTGTGCAATTATAATGGGACTCCCAATCCTTGTCAGCCATAGTTTTGTCTACACTGGGAAAGTTAGTTGTTAGGTGTGTTAACATAAAGTTTAATTAATGTTATTAAAACCACTTAGCATTAGTGTAGATAATTGTGTTTAAAACCATGTTTCCACTGTAGACAAAGCCTAGCTGTACTGTATCTATTTGTTCCTTCAGTCTGAGGTTATACAGGGCAGGGATCTGCCACTGTGATCTCTCTGTTACAGTTGGTAACATAATTATACAGCACCACAGAACACATAGGAACACATCCACTGATGGAAGAAACCAGAGCCCAGCATGAGGGGAAAAAGGCCTCCTGATCTCATTGAGTTGGGGACTTAGTTACCTGATTGTTCCGGTTTTCCTGAAGAGGTGAAGTGGCATCATCTGGGAGAGTACTGACATTTCTTCTTTTAAGCATCTGATCATCTTTCTTAGCTTTCCTCAGCTCCACATTGACTTCAATCCGCCGTCTCCTCATTTCCTGAGAGAGGCAAATGTGCATTCGTGATGAACTGTACTTCTCTTTTTAAAGGGCTAAATTATGTTTAAAAACATACATTTGAACACAGACTCCAACTGCTGATCAGATACTCACTGTAGTGTCTTTTCCCTTATTCTTGAATCTGTTAAGACGGGCAACTGCTGCACTAGCATTCTCATTGGTAGACATCTTTTATAGGAGTCAGACCTCAGGCAATACCAATGAAAGAGATAGACCTGAAACAGATCTGAGATTAGCAATTAATTTACTTTAGCCAAAAAGATTTCAGATTAAGATATGCACTTGAAATCAAGATTGGGGTTAAAGATAAAGAAGTATGTCCAGATTACAGATCATTTCACCTAAAAATTAAATAACTAGCATTGCCTCTGATTTGAAAAAGGGCATTGTTAAGTTAAAAAAACAGAAGGGATGGTTTGTTTTTTTAAAAAAAGCTCACAATTGTTACAAGTGACGCCTAAATTTACTAGGAATAAACAGAAAAAAATATTTATTTTCTATTTAGGTTTCTTAGAGCCCTCAAGGCATAGTCAGATTCATTATTTCTGCAAATAACATTGGTCATTCAGGCATAGCAACAAGAAAGTTTGTTATTCCCCCACCCCAGGAAAAAAACAGAAGTGAGATTAGAAACACATAGGTTGGCAACCTGTCTCGGGGGGCAGGTAGATGTAGAACCTGTACCTAACTTGAAATCCAGTCAGTTCTGTAAAGTGAATTAAAGTCGATAACGGCCTTTTAAATGGAGATAGCCATTTTGCAGACACACCCCAAGCACAGTGCAGCCGCTACATTTATAACGGGGTGCAGATCTCAGTTCCTTTTGTAGGTTACAGGAAGTCAAGCCCCAAACCAACACAAAGAAGCAGCTACAGTCACACGGTCAAGAACATACCACCCGATTCAAAATAAGCCAGTAACCCACAGTCAGTGCCTCCCCCGGGAGAGTTGCAATCTAGAAATCCCCCCACCCAGCCGCCCTCCAGCAGGACAGAAACCACAGTAGCCCCCTGTAATGAGCAATGGAGGGGGGGGGGGTTGTACATTCCCCCACCCCGCTATATAAACACCACATGGGAACTACCCCACTTCATTTCACCCTCTACAGCTCTAGACCACCCCCCCGTCCCATATAGCCCCAGAACCGCACCCCGCCCAGCCTCTTGCCCCCTCACAAGCCCATATAGCTCCAGACCGCCGCCCTTCCCCCACACCTAAATACCCCATAGAAACTCCCCATCCTCCTTTCACCCCCTATGACTCCTGCCCACCCCCCAGAACTCCCCCCTCTTCTCCCCTTTTCTTCCATCAGCCCCACGGCCTCCCGGACGCAGCGCGCGAGACCCCCCACCTGCCTCTGAAACCGCTTCCCGTCTCTGCAGCTGCTGCCGCACTGACTGACTGACTCGCCCAGGCCACCAGCGAACACGTTGCCGCTATCCCCGCCCCCTTCTTCCCTGACCCCGCCCCTGGCGGGATTTAAATTTCCCGCGTCTTCGCTCGCCTATTGGTCAATTCGAGCCACAGCAACATTGTCATTGGTCAGTTTGAAAAACAAGCTGTTCTCGCGAGGTGGAGGGGCGGTGGGAGGGAGAACCAGTGATCTCACGAGAACCCCGCCGGGATCCCGGGGAGAGATGATAACACGTCAGAGAGCCTACAACGCACCGCTCGCGGCTCCAAGCACACAATGCGCCACCTAGCGTCAAGCAGCCCGAAGGAGACTACAGTTCCCAGCACCCAACGCGCGGCCTTGTTCCTTGTCCTCTTGAAGGAAGTAGAGCATGGGATGCTGGGATTTGTTGTCCCCGTAGGGGCCTGTTTTTGTTATGGGGACTTCAAGGGTCCAAACATATGCCGAAAGCGGCGGCTTTCAGTAGACCTGAGCAGGGAGGTTGAGGGAAGCCTGAAGGAGGAAGTCATTGGTCTTACCTCCCGCCCCCCGGGTTAGAGTGAATGGACTTTCACTGTGGGGTTCTCAATAGTCACATCCCCTATAGCATGACCAAACCCCTGGCCACCTAGGACTGCTGCATGCTTTGGGTACCTCTACACCAGTGGTTCTCAAACGTACTGGTGACCCCTTCCACTTAGCAACCCTCTGCGTGTGACCCCCCCCCCCCTTATAAATTATAAACACTTTTAACATATATTTAACACCATTATAAATGCTGGAGGCAAAGCAGGGTTTGGGGTGGAGGCTGACAGTTTACGACCCTCCATGTAATAATTTCACAACCCCTTCAGGGGTCCCGACCCCCAGTTTGAGAATCCCTGGTCTACACGGCACTGTAAGCCCAGTGTTCAAACTCAGCCTCAAGCTTACCCCCTTTCAGTCTACACACAAATCATGCTAATCCAGAGGTCAGACTCAGACCCAGGACCACATGGGGGTGGAGCATCTGAGCCTCAGTCAAACTGGGACTAGGGTTGCCAACTTTGTAATATTTAGCAGGAGTTCCGGAACCTCCCCCGCTCTGCCTCTTCTTCCTTGCCCCACCTCTTCCCTGAGGTCCCACTCCCTGTTCGGTCTTCTTCCCCACTCTCCCTACCACTCACTGCTCTTCCCCACCCCAGGTCAGGAGGGACTTGCCTGTGGAGCCAGGGCTGGGAGCTGCAGCTGCCTGATGTAGGTAGGAGGCGGCCCCAGCTGAGTAGGGGCTGGGCAGGTGATGACCTGGCACCTTTTGGAACCCATAACTTTTGAAAACCACATCTGATCAATTCTTAATTTTAGGGAACGTTAGGTATCAATGGGCAGAACCCAACTGATTCTGGTGAAAACTGGAAGTCTGATTTCCATGAAAATCAGGCCCAGAGTGCCCATTTGATAGTGCAGTGGAAACTCTCTTTCCTCCCGCATACACATAGCACAGGCAGCAGCTTACTAGAGGGTCACACAGGTTGCTTTGGTTGGCTATACACCCAGCTAGCCTTGGTAGACACAAGCAATGAAGTATGGAGCCCTGGGCAGTATGAGCCAGCTGGGCAGGGCTGAGGTAGTTATGGTGGTGGGGCAGGGGAGGCTTGCTGTGGGAACCAAGACACCGGCCATCAGCTGTAGAAGTTGCAGTAGCTGAAGGAACCAAACCTGGCAGGTGCCAGTGTTTTGACGGAAGGGATAAGGGTCGGTGGCCTGATAGGGTGGAAGGAAGGAGATGACAATCAGAGAGCTTGGGGTGAGCAGCCAGCTATGGGAAGCTATTGCCAGGGGGGCAGGACATGCTGTCAGTGGGGTGCCCAGGAGGGGCTAACGGGTGCGCTACGTGTGGGGGAATGGGTGACATGGAGGGCGTGTGGGGGACACACTAACGTCAGACCTGCCTGGGAGTGGGCAGAGCTAACATCAGGGGACAGCTACTACAGGGGTACGGGCGCAGAGCGCAGTGCTAACGATGGGGGGGACTCTGGGAAGACAGCAGCTGTGGCGGACGCGGGAAAGGAAAGCGCGCGCGAGGGGGCGCGGCCAAAGGCCAGAGCACGGGGGGCGGCATGGGGGTGACACCGCCTAGCGGGGCGCGCGGTGAGGGAGGAGCTAACGACCGTTGCGCGCGAGTGAGGCCCTCGCGTGTTCGGGGCGGGGCTAGCGGCGGGACGCTGACAGGCTAAGGGCGTGTCGCGAGCGGCAGGGCAGAGCCCAGGCACAAGTCCTTAGCGCGCCTTGTTGATTGAGAGGCTGGGGAGGGGCGGAGTCAGAGCTCGGCGGGTCTGGGGCGGGCCATCCTGGGCTGGGCGGGGCCCTTAGCGGGAGGCTGGAATCATCGAGGACCAAGGGCTGGGTCGGGGCGGAGCCAGTTGGAGCCGGGCGGGGCCTTTAGAGCGCGCCCGTCTCCGTTTTCACTGGGTGACCCAGTGGCCTAATGGATAAGGCATCAGCCTCCGGAGCTGGGGATTGTGGGTTCGAGTCCCATCTGGGTCGTGCCGATCACACGTTTTGTAGCGAGCCGGAGCAGCCTAGTAAATTCGCGTCTGGGCGCCCCGCCGGGCTCCTGGGCCGCTTCCACGTTATTCTCGCCCGCAGGGGCTGCACATGCCGCCGCCCTGATACACTTTTAATCCGGCAGTCCCGCCTCCCGTGCGATGGGAAGGCGACGCGCAGGAGCTAGGGGGTTGTTGGCGGCTGGTGCACGTAGCCGGGCTGCGATGGCTGCGTGCACAAGGCCGGGGGCTCCTGCACCGGCGCGGGGGCAGCCGGAGGCAGCTCGGCCCCTTCAGCCCCGCCGGGCGGAAAGAAATCCCCGGGAGCTGCGTCCAACGAGCCCCGTGCTCGGGCCCCGGCGCGCTGCGAGAGGCAGCCAGATCTCCTGGGGCAGGCGATGGGCCGGGCCGGGAGCGCCGAGGCGGGTTTGGGGCGCGGCGCCGGTTCCCATGTAAACACGGTCAGACCAGGGGCCGCCGCTGGGCACGTGAGGGCGCGCGGGAAACAGGAGCCAGCCCCGGGCTGTGTCTGTCAGAGGCGCAGCCTGCCCAGGACAGGGCGCGAGGCTGGGGTTTGGCCCAGGTCTGTGCCGTGGTGGCCTTGTCTGGCCAGGGCCGGCTCCCGCCCTTCTCCCCCTGACGCCTCATGCTGTAAGTAGCAGGCGCCCCCCTTTGTTTTGAACGGTGGGAGAGGGACTGGGCTAAAAGCCTGAGCCGAAGCCCTTTGCAGTCCGTCCACTGACTGCAGGGAGCTTCGGATCAGGGGCCTCGTTCTGTACCGGAATTGGTATCAGTCTAGCTCCTTATTGGTTTTGATTGGGCCTTCCTAGCTGTGGGGTCGAGGTGCTGCTGGTTTAGCAGCTTGAGGCTTTGTTGGGCTTTGTTTTTGGCATGCAATTGGATTAGGGTGGGATACAGAGGTAGACCAGGCCTTCGTTTGGACTTAATTTTTGATCTTTTAGGCCCTGGTTTTTAAAGGTATTGAGACATTGTGTTGTGTCAGCGTTGCAAGGCCGAAGGGATTTAGACGGCTAACTTCCTTTGTAAAAAGGCAGGGGCGCCTACGACTCATTTAAAATCAATGGGATTTAGATTCCTACGTGCCTCTGTCACTTTTGAAAATGGCCATCTAATCGCTTAGGTCTTGCAGTGGTAAGCGGATGGACACCTAACTGCTTTTTAAAATCTGAGCCCTAGTGTTTTGTAGTGAGCCATTGTTCATCACACATCAGGGTCATGATGGCATCAGAACTTCAGTGTTCTTTTCTCGATGGTGATTAGGAATGGGGAATTCATCTGGTTTTTCACTGCAGGCCAGTATTGTCACCAGTGCAGAGTCTCTGGGGTTTTTCAATAGATGTAAGTGGTTGCTAAAATTGTAGTTCTAAACTTTTCTCATAGGGAGAAGGAATCCTAGGAGTAGCAAAGAGTCCTGTGGCACGTTATAGAAGACAAACAGATGTATTGGAGCATGAGCTTTCGTAGGTGAATACCCACTTCGTCGGATGTAGGAATGTTTCACTACAGTTTGCCAACCAAAAAGCAGCTTCACCAGTAGTAGCATCAGTGCAAAGGCTAGTGTAGACATGTTAACCACCATATTGTCCACAGTGCTACCCATGAAGCTGAAATTTTAAAATAGCTGAATTTTTAGGAGAAGCACCCGGACATAAACACAACAATATAGTAAAATGGATTGTATTATACTGACATAGTTTTATCAGAAGGTTGTATCTATTTAGTGGTTTCTTTATATCATCAAAAGGTCCACATGGTTCTGATGCATCCCACATACATACTCCTTAAGTAGATATAAATTACACCCAGAAAGACACCTTCACATGTAGCTCCTTACATATTCATACTCACATCTTGCCCCATACATCCTTTACATAAGGAAGAAAATGCTGAATCAGGAGAGAGAGCATAGGCATCTTTTTCTTATTCCTTATCCTCCAGGGGGCGCTAATGCTTACCTAGTCTGGTGTTCAGACACTAACCAGCTGACTTATTTACTATTTGAGGAATTTAAACAATATAAAGAGTTTAACATTCAAAGAAGCATAACAGATTCACTTAATTATTTGCAGGTTGTATTTGCTCCGTGCCTGCCATCGCACAGTCCCATAGAAGCACATTAGATAAATGTTACAGAACAACTGTGTATTTCATGTAATCCACCCCATTGCTTTTTCTGGTGTGTAGCCCCTCATTGTCCCACCTCACCCCAGGAGAAATGGAGAGGAATGCACTGTGCTGGAACAACTCCTAAACAGCCAAATTAATAAAATATAAATGGCTAAGATATTTAACGTGAATCCCCAGTTGTGACTTTTGTAATGTTTTTTCCCCACATTAACATACTTTCAGATTTAAATCATTTAAAAGGCATATTGTAACAGAAGAAAAAGAATTAACACATGATGTAATGGGAAATTAAAGAATAGGGTCATATATGTATTACAATTTCCTTACATATTGCAAACCATTTTAGATATATAGAAAATAAACTGTACACAGCTATATGAAATAAGACTTTGTGCTGCTGGGGAATTTGTTGGAATATATAAGACAGTCCAGCTATAAAGAAATACCAATTATCTACATGAGACATCAACAAAATAAAACTTCCACTCTAACTGGTAGCAACCAAAATAAGTTTTCATATACCTCTGCTCTGTTTTATTTAAAATAATTAAACAGAATGGAAGTTTACCATTTACTTCAGTGAGGGCAAATATCCAATCCTAAAGCTGCAGTATTCTCCCAACCATTCTCTGTCTTGACTGGTAACTTGATACAGAACATGCCGACAGGAGCATTAGAAATCCATAGAGCGTTTATATATATTTATTCTAATGCATTGATCATTCTTAATAAACCATTTAAGCTTAAACTAAGTGATAGATACTACAACATTCAGCAATCTTTTGGGGCCTTTCATTGCATAGCTTTCCTCTGTTTGTAAAGATGGGCTTCAGTAAACAGGCTACAGGATATTTCTAATGACCTTTAACAACACTTGTCTGGTGCTTTTTGTGTTCAAAGCACTAAACAGGCATAAACTAACTGATTAATCCTCATAACATCCCTTATCAGGCAGTGGGGTAAGCAGCTTCAGTGAACATCTGGCTTGGTAATAAGAAGAAAAGTCCTCAACTGTTTAAACTGGATATATAGAAACAAGCATATTGGGCTAAATGAATCCTACATCAATAAAGTTACGTTCAAGATGAATTTGGCTGTGTGTGTGTAAGGTGAGAGGCGGGGTGTCAGAGTTCTAGATACTTATTCAAATTACTGAAACCGGGTTTTAAAATAAATTGAAACTACTACAGGGAACAGCGACCCTTTCTGTTGAGAATGGACAATGACTATAACAAATTTGCAAAATCCCCATGAAGTAAGGGCTGAAATAACCAGATGTACAATATAATTGACCTTAAAAAAACATGCACCCATTATAACCAACTGTGCATAAATGCTCAGCACATCTCTCCCTGTCCCCAAAGTAGCTGCTAACATGTAGTGGTGATGTGTTCCCTGATTCTGTATGCTGCATTTTAATGTAGTTCCTTGTATCCAATTATGCGTTGATATGTTTTGTACAGATTCCCCTCAGAGGTAGGGAAGGAAAACAAGACCCCAACCCCGACTACTTTGAGTAGAGAGTAGGAGTTTAGGGAAGATTCGTTTAATCAAGCAAAGACAAAACTGACATTTCAGGCAATTGTATCCAGCGTGGGGGGGCTCCATGCACATTTCTCTTAGGAAGTGGCAGTGGGAGGCTAGCAGGATTGCGGCAGCTTGGTCTTGCTCCAATGGTTTGTCCAGGGAGCGATTCATGTTTCCCCTAAGGCTGCCTCTCATTAGCATGAACCAGGGGGAAGGGCATAAAAGACTCCAGTTCATTTAGAGTCTGGAAAAGGTTTCCTTCAGAATGACAACCAAAGCATTCTGGCTCCTCTGTTTTGTCATGGGACCATCGTCCAACTTGGTGGCAGGTAAGTTTCTTAACATTCCAAGGCAGAAAAGGGCAGATTTGCTGTTTCCAGCAAGGAGGGGAGAGGCTGAGCGTCGCTCTTTCCCACAAAGACTGGACACATTATTTCCAATTCTTGCCCTGACAGCCCTCTCCAGCTGCATCCGTTTCAGCACGCTGCAGCAGCAAGCACATGAGAGCCGAGGAAAGGAACATTTTAGCATGTTCATTGGTCTAGAAAGCAAGCAGAGATACTTGTGTCAGAGGAAGGTGTATCTGGGGAAGCTGGAGAGCACCTGCAAGAAACAGAGAATCAGCTAATACCACGAACCCTGAGTTAGCCAGCGTTGAGCACTTTGTGAGTTACTTAGTGGTTCGTGTGTGGTTTCTTATGTGACTTTTGTAGCCCCTTCCTACTCCGTGTAGGCTCCAAATTTGTGGTTTAATTCAGCAGTTTTGAGCTCCCACCTATGCCTTCTGCATGTCAGACTAAACAGATTTGTTACTGCATCCCACAAGGGGTGTGGAGGTAAAAGGTGCATCTCTCCCCAAGGACAGAAAAGATCAGGTGCTATGTTGAAGTTCTGTTTTCCCAGTCTCCAGCGATCTGACAGGAATTGAGGGGGATTGGAAATCTGGGTCATGACAAAATGCTTAATTTCTTCTTAGAAATTCAGTGCTTAGTGAAAGTGTGTCTTGGGGGTAAACATCGCAGGTAGGAGATGTGTTTGAAAGGACTTGTTCTTTGAAAGGCTCCATGGCTCTAGGCAGAACAGCTCCAGTGCACGCTGGCATGTCCCTATCTTCAGCTTGTACCTCCCCCCACCCTCCACTTGTCTTCATGGAAATTTCTGACTTTATATGCATTCAGCCCAAATATCAGGAAATCTTTCCCATGACAACAGCTGGTGAGAGCAATGGAGAAGTAATGGTGAGGTCAACAGCTGAGAGTCAGGATTTGGAGATAAACCAGGACTTTATTCATCTGTTTATGTCAAATACTTCACAGGACGAGTCAGGATCGGCCTCCTACACACTGTTAACCGCAAACAGCAAGCACCCACATATTGTGTGTGGGTAAACTGTTTTTAAATACTCTACATTGGCAAACTAATTGCATGGCAAGAATAGGCTGAAAAGGAAGAGGGAACCACAACTTTGAAGGGGAAAAAACTGCAGGGGAAAGAAAACTCTGTCTAAAAGGAAAGTCAATTTGCTTTGTGAGATTCAAAAGGGGGAAAGGGATGGTGTGAAATGAGACCTGGAAATTTTCCCAGTTGGCCTGCACTGTGCTGTTAACCTGCGTGACCCAAAAACACAATTATATTTTAACATAATTTCTTAACTTTCATTTTGAAATAAAGGGCAGATCTCTTTCAATCCCATCTTTCTGCCATCAGGAACAAACTGCAAGGGATCATTACTTAAAAGCAATGGCTCTTCTACCAAACATGAGCTTTTTGGGCTCCTTGACAGCTCTATGCCGCACAAGTCAGAAGTCCAAAACGCTGGATAAAGATCTATTCAGCAATCCTCAAAGCCCACGAGCATTGAAAAGTCCACATGACATTGTCAATAAGGCGTCCCATGGATGGGAAAACCAAATTGTTTAAAAGGCTATGACAACAGAACTCTCAGCCCGCAATGCACTGTGAAGCTGGCTCCCCCGGATGCTCCCTGGACTTTCAGGGCTCTTTCGAGAGAAGGGTTTGTTTATAAATCATGTTTTTAATTTGTAACAATAATAGTAAAAATGCAGATCACCAGGGTTCAGCTCGCACACAGCTGGGCCAAGTTCCGTGCTGGAGTTACTGGGATTCTGTCTGAAATAGGAGCTATAAAGTTCCCCTCCAATCTTTCCTGTGTTTCTGGCCCCCCGCATTTTTTGAAAGGCTGTTTTGTTGTACGAATCCCAGCTATTTTCAACCCTGCGGCATTTTGGAAAGGAGAAGCTAATTCAGATTTTGTTCCACAAGCAATGATGCCCAGAAAGGCAGGTGCTGTCCTTCTTTATGTGAGGACAGTGAAATCAGATATGGGCACTGCGCTTTATTCCTGTGAGTGGACCATTTATTGTTTATATTGTGGTAATGGCTAGAGGCTTCAAGTGCCCCTCCCCTTGTGCCAGGCACTGTACATACATATAAAAAAAGGTCTCTGCCCCAAAGAGCTTACAAGTCATCCCCCCTCCCCCCCAAAAAGTTAAAACAATTCTACCTCTTCTGTTTATTTGTACATAGGATACCTGCCCTATATCGGAAAACCCATTCGGGCACTCAGCAAGGATGGGTACAGTGCAGCAGACTCCACACCAAGCCAAGCTAAGTTCCCATTTAGAGGCAGCAGTGTTGGTGAAGAGAATCAAACAGAGCATTGGTTGCTGTCTCCAGCTAACCTCCAGTGGCCAAAAGCTGCTGACATCCTCTCAGTCTCACCAGAGAAAAAGAAAAAGGCCAAGACCTCAGTGGAAAACAATACAGGGCTGAGGAAAGAGCCTCACCAGGATGGCAGGGTCCTGGCTTCCGAGAGCCACATGGAGGGACCTCCTTCTGCTTCTTTTTACTTCAATCATGCAAACAGAATGCAGGCAGATAGGTTTCAGTCCGAGTCAGCGAACAGCATCTCAGCACGCTTCCACCATAGAGCATTTTCCCATTATAAAGGCAGATCCTTGACTTTAGCTGAGATGCATCCTTTCCAAGACACAGGGGCAGTTGAGACAGAAGATCCCAATATGGTGGATCACCTCAACCAACCTGGCAAGATGAATCCCTACAAACAGCACGACCCTATAAGAAACGTCAGCAAGCCCTCCTGGGTCACCAACCGCCAGTCATCGAGCCTGCTGTATCACTTCAACGTGCTAAAGAAAGGTAAGGGGGAACCTCTATTGGAAGGGACTTTGTGACCTCTCAGGAGAACAGGGTTACTTACTTTCAGTCCTGAACTCCAGGGGGCATGTTGTGTTAATGCTGCACATCCACAACATACATGCCTGTTGCAGTTCTAGATGCTGACAACAAGGAGAAGGTGTGCCTGACGGAGTGCAGGAGGGAGAAGGATGAAGCAGAGGCTTTCTGTGTGAGTGAATTTGGTAAGACTGTTTTGTTCCATTGCATATATTCTCACTTACAGGCAGGCATACCAGACACTCTCATTGGCCTATGCTACTAGCACATACGTTTCCGTTCTTGTTTTTAAAAGCCTTCTTGGGCTTGCTCCAGCCTATTCTAACAACTGTTTTTAAGGCACCCATCACAGATGTTCCTATACATACACAACAAATAGCATCAATCATGTTTCACTATCTCATCCCCTTTCTGTATGACACTGACCTTCTTAGTGTCCCCACTCCATCCACACATCACTGTCAGTGCTAAAGCCATTTCACAAGCTGTCTATATGATTCTCCATTTCTTATTAACCCACAGCTGGATACATCTCTCTCCCTCTACCTTTGTAGCTGTATTGTTTAACTGCCATTGCATTATTTACCTAGCTCTAATGAGTTTTAGGATATCATTTGGATGGAAGACCGTGCCAGATGTTGGCCTGAATAGCATGCTGTCGGCATTCCGGACTCCGCTTTAGCTTCCTAGGACTTCTGCCTGCAGCGGTCATGCTGCAATAGGTTCTAATGGCCATTTTGTGTCACACATAGATGACAGCAAAAGATAGTGTAGGTCTGGGTTAATTGCACTGGAAATCGGCGCACAAGTTTTCTGAATGGAGCTGTGTCTCATTATCAAAGAAGCAGGGGATTAGATGGTGTTTCTCAATATTTAAAAGTAGATAAGTAGAATACATGCCTAGGACCAGTTAACAGGTGTTTCTATTTCCAGAAAATAAGCATATTATGAGGCATCTGTTTTGCCTGACTAGACATTAGGCAGTTTTCCACAAATGTAAACATTCCTTAATTTCCTTCTAGTCAAAATTTTAGAATGACGCCCAGCACATAGGTCTCTGATCGA
This sequence comes from Trachemys scripta elegans, assembly GCF_013100865.1. Lineage (NCBI taxonomy): Eukaryota > Metazoa > Chordata > Testudines > Emydidae > Trachemys > Trachemys scripta. The sequence goes on from NC_048311.1 coordinate 27,130,381, forward strand.
GGCCTTGTACTGGCCCTCTCCGTATTTCATCCTTTAATGATTAAACAATTTCAGTTATTTCTTAAATTAAAAACAAACAAAAAAAGCATGTCTCTTAACCCAGCCTGAATGAACATTAATCTGCACAGCCCCATGGCCATGGTTCCCCTAGAGTGATCACAGAAGGGGCTTTACTCCTCATGAATTTACATCTAGAGATTAAAAGGCTAGTGGCTGCATCAAAGAGAAGTTTTCACTCCATGAGGCAGATATGGCCTTGACCTTTGTTAAGGAAGTTTTCTAGCCTTACCTCTCCAGTGACTATCGCAGTCTATCTAGAATACATGTGGGGGATTTTCCAGTCCCTTGGTTAATTCAGCCCAGGCCTGAGTCAGAAATGGTGTAGCACAGCTCCACGTGGTTGGCTAGGATTAGGACGCTTGCTACCTCAGCAAGCTGCATTGCAAGGACACTGAGCAAGAGGACTCTCCTCTCAAATTAGATAATACTCTAGTGTAATATAGTAATACAGCAGAATACGCCAATGAATGTTTCTTTTTCTTCTCCCTTTCAAGTGACTACTCAACCCTACCATTCCCAACCTGCACTGTTATTCAACACCACTTAGGACTCAACTTTGAAGTACTTTATAAACTTTAAGACTTCTGTTCACTGCACCACTGTGATTCATTTAGAGCATCCACATGTATCATGAGCTGAGTATCAGTGTTCCACTAGCAAGTGTAGCGAGTGATCATTTTCCCCTCTCTCCCTTCTTAAAACAGCAGTGAATGGGATTGTTCATGATGTGGAAACACTGGAGAAAGGAGTCCGCCTGGTTACACTCTTGGTAAATAGCGACGGATTATACAAGATGAGTCGCCTGTATATCACCCCCGATGGTTTCTTCTTCCGAGTTCACATTCTCGTTGTGGATGCTTTAAACTGCAGTAAACCATGTCCAGATTTTAAACTTGGTAATGATTCCCAGCAAAATCCAGTCTATTTCTCCTTTGGGTGGTGTGGGATTTCAGTTAGCCTAGATTTAAAAGGGGTTCATGGGACAGTTTGGGCAGAAGGAACAGATTCATTTAGGAGCAGGGGACACACAAACTGTTTTCTTTCTGGTTTCCCCATATCTGCAAAACAAGCCCAACGGTCTGTAAGGCAGAATGGTTAAAGCCATTCAATCCCCTAAAAATACATTCTGTAAAACATTTGCCCTGCTGAAGCTTTCACCCGCAAGCAGACCTGCTTCTTTTATCCAACCTCCAAAAGTCAAGGTGACGGTGGGGGGAGTTGGCATAGCCAGTTCCAGTTTTTGCCCATCTCTTGCTTTATTAATAATTTGAATGTTGCTACTTGAACACATTTGGTTTTAGCCCAATTGATGTTAAAAGAAAACGTGACTAAGCTACAATCATCCAAACGGGAACAGGCGTGGTTCATTTCCTTGTTTCATTTTAGGAAAAAAACAATGAAAATAAACCAATCCAGCGTCAATTATTTGTTATTTTGCAGGAAGTAGATACATTGTGATGGGTCAGATCTACCACAAGAGACGGCAGCTACCTGCCCTTCTGCTGCAGTTCCTGAGAGGGCGTCTGCGGCCAGGAGATGGGCTGCTAAGCAGCGGCAGCAACTATGTAAAAAGATTCAACAGGAAGAGGGATCGTAAAGTTCAAGGGGTAGCTCACACCAAGTGTGGATGAGGCTATGGTCCTAACTGCTTTACTACGGCATAAGCAGCGCTGGCAGTCAGCTAGCAGAACAAAACTGGTCTCTCCTTGAATTGAGTCTGACCTTCCTGCCATAGTAAGGATCCTCTTCGAGTGACTACAGCTCAGCTCTTGCTTAATTCTGTCTCCAGTACTGATGAACACCTGGTGTCTTATAGGGTTTACAAAACAATGTTTCCTTCAAAGGTTCTGGTTATATACAGATACCAATATAGTGTGCAAAAAGAAGAAAAAAAACAACAACCAACGACCCACAGCCTAGGAATCAAACCTATTCACTCACTGTAGAGAACATTAACTGGTTAGTGGATTTCCCTTTAAATATAGGTTATCCTTTTTGTAATACATAATTTAAATCCTAATATTTGGAAAATAACCCATTATGATTATTTTTAGAGCTAAATTCTTTTGTCAGCACCTCATGTATATCAGGAGTAACTGGAGTCACTCTGGCTTTACACCGCTTTAACTGAGAACAGCTGTCTCTTACTGCTTAGATTAATATTCAGAACTGTGTATTTCATAGTATTAAAGTTCTCAGTGCAACGAGATTATAAAAACGAGCATTCAAACCCTAACTCTGTAACGTGTTGCATGATCATTTGTAGCTCAACGGCTGCACAGCATAAATACGTAGACATTTGTTTTGAAACACTATCAAATTAAGAATTCTGACAAATAAAATTTTTGCAGCACTTTGGTTTCCTCAAAGTACATAAGACTGTTTTTTTAAACAATGTCTAATTATACCATTTTTCTCAAATATAAGGGACCAGATTTTTCTGGTCATTTAGAAACATGTTCAACATACATATGCCACAGCACACCTTATTGGAGCCTACACATATGCTCGGAGATTGATCCATTTGTAGATTCCAAGGCTAGATGGCACAATTGTGATCATTTAAGTTGACCTCCTGCATAACACAGGACATACAACTTCCCCAAAATAATTCCTAAAGCTTTTTCTAAAACATCCATTCTTGATTTTAAACTTGTCAGTCAGTGATGGAGACTCCACCATGACCCTTGGTAAATTGTTCCAATGTTTAATTACCCTTTTAAAAATTTATGCCTTATTTCATTAATTGAATACAAATCATGCACAAATAGCCAATTAGTATGTGTAGTTACCTATTTGCATGTACAAATTATGGTATTGAGGCATGCAACTCAGTCATGCAATTGCATACACATTTTGCATGCCTAATTACTCTTCTGAAGTGGATGTTCAACCCTGAAACTATTGAGTGTATTTGGTATAATTTTTCTATGAAGACAAGTGTATGAGGTTTATATCTGCAAACCAGTAAAGCTACCTTTGAATCAGTTCTATGTTGGACCTGATCTTTTACTTTTAGAGCCTTAGTGAGACTTCAACAAATATCTTTTTGACATTTAACCCCTTGTAGGAAATGCTGGTATTAAATATTCCTAAATAGCCCTCTCCCCAATTATCTAAAATCCAGCTTCTTAGCCTTTTCATCAGTTTGTTTTAATCAGCTCTACTCTTCGGGCAGAAACTTAAAACAAATAAAATAAATAAAAGTTGAGGAAGAGACCCAATAAAAAGATTCAATACCTTAAAAAAAAAAAAAAAAAAAAAGCATCAACTTCCTTAGCTAGTAATGAAAAAGTTATTTTAAAACAGCTTGTGGGGAACTAGTTCCCCTAACCGTGGGAAAAAATAGCTGCCTTTTAGAATAGCAGTAAAATCTCTTTCTGTTGTCAAAACGTTAAAAAAGTAGTATCTTGCAGGTGGGCTATTAGCTTCTCAACTTACGGTGTCTTCACTGTGCTGCGTTGACGGGAGACACTCTCTCATCAACTTACCTTACTCTTCTCCTTCCACTGGCATACTGGTGTCAACAGGAGAGCAATCCGCAGTTGATTTAGTGGGTCTTCACTAGACCTGCTAAATCGACCCCCATTGCATTGATCGCAGCAGCATCGATCCCCAGTAAGTGTAGACATGCCATTAGACAAAGATTAACTACATTTGCCTCTCAGGCCTGGTCTACACTGGGGGAGGAGGAAGTGGGGGAATTGATCTAAGTTACGTAGCTGAAGTCGACGTACTTAGATCTACTTACCGTGGTGTCTTCACTGCGGTAGGTCGACAGCTGATGCTCTCCCATCAACTCTGCCTGTGCCTCTTGCTCCATTGGAGTACCGGAGTCAACGGGAGAGCGCTCAGCCATCGATTTAGCGCATCTAGTCTAGATGCAATAAAATTGACCCCCACTGGATCGATCGCTGCCCACCGATCCTGCAGGTAGTATAGACAAGCCCTTAGATATAGGCAGTCAAACGTGTTAGCTTCAACGAGAGGCTGCATAGCCATGGTGGGAAGTGGGGGAAGTCACAGAGGCAAATATCAATCTTGATTTCTGTATGAATCTGGCCGGCCAGCCAGCCAGGAGAATACATTCATTTTGTAGAGCTCTGTAGAATTCAGGTCTGGAACTATTGATTTTTGACTCTGCTGTAGATTTACACAATGAGGTACATTTTTTTTTTTTAAAGGCAGCTGAAGCAAGGACTCTCTCAGCAAAATGGTACACCTAGGTCACTATGCATTATGGCAGAGTACACCAAAGGATTTTACCAGGAGACTATTCAGAAACCAAAATGGTAGGGGCAGGCAAGCAAGGTGACATGAATAGAACAGCAAAAGTACCTTCCCAGAATTGTTCTCATGTGATTTATTTCTTGACATGCAATAGGCTTAAAGCACTGACTGCAAACACTGCTGTCACTTCTAAAACACTATATATTCTTGCTGTAAGTCAGCATTTGTTTGCATTGTCAACTGGGAGAGAGGTGAAGGGTTGGTTTACTGGGCTGTACACACTAGCGAGCTTTTAGAATCAGAACAGTTTTATCATATGATTGAAGTACCCGCAGAGATGCTTGCTACCTGACAACCAGTAGCTTGCATCTATCTAAAAAGGTCACAGTGCCTTCTTACTACTTTTATTACATTTAAGTGAGAACAGAGTTGAGCGAGCATGGAGAATGGCACATTTACAATTGAGAGGTCAGTTGAAATTTTCCCAAGAAAACTCTAATGAGGGGCTTTTACTTTGGCAGAATAAGACTGTTCCTGGCAGCAACTCAGTGCACTGGAGGAAGGGCTACATCAATGTATCAAGTTTGGGTATTCTATTTTCAATCGATATTTGAGTGTTGCTCAATGATGCCCCGTTTTCCATTGATCCAGATTCAGCAATGAACTTCCCCCACTGCCTTCATCCAGGACACTGAACAGTGATCTGAAGCAGACACTGGAGTGGGGGGTGAAGAGTAGTCCCATTGCCTTGGCTCATTTAATACTTGCTCCCCCCCCCCGGAGACAAATAGGCTATCAATGGTGGTGATGGACAGCAGCTGGAGCAAGACCACTAGCTTAGGACAAACCACCATTTGACCACTCCTAGATTTAAACCACACCCTAGAATAAATATTGCACCTGGAGAGTTAAACCACTAAGGAAATTGATAAACCCTTTATTAGGTAAAGTTGATTTACACAACAATGGTATTTTATTTGGGCTCAACTCTTTATTTGGTGTGTATCTATTTTTTCATTGGGCTACACAGGGACTGGGACATCAGGACGTTACTGAAAGAGGGAAAAGCAGCAAGGTGCTTTATTTTTCCTTTCGCATCACAAAAATCTTACCTTCCTTCTGGAAGAGGTGAGGTGGTTATTTATTGTGTCACATAAGTTAAGAGGTAACAGTCCAATATGTTTCAGTGTCTATAACTTAAACATTTAACTATTCATTATTTTCACTTTTTGGTAAACCCAGCGTATGTTTTAATGGGTGGTGTTTAGAAATATATGTAGACGTGTCATACTGCAGGAAGATGTTTATAAATCATTTGGATTGCTCTTCCAGACTCTCTCACTAAACAAGATCACACTATTTTAAAAGCTGTACCTGATTTAAAAAGGAAAAAGGGCCATTACTTATAATACTTGCTTTACAAGCTCAAGAGATGAGGTGGCAAAGTAACTTCTGAATTACAATAGATTACTAATGCAGCAAAGGAATGGAAAGAAAAAGTGAGAATTTCTTTAAAGATCAAAACATTTCATACTCAATTACATTACCAGTTTTGCAATTAATTAGCCAGTATGGGGCAGATTACTAAGCATATAAAAATGTATTAAATGTACAGGAAAGTACATGTTCCATAGAAAACTAGTCTATAGTACAGCTAGCTTTTCATACTGAGTCAATTTTGCTTTACACAGATTTTAATGATTTCATCATTAAAAGACAGTTTACAGTTCACTTTCAGGTTATTTTGTGTGGTGTTGGGATAGCAAATGAGGAGCACATATCAGGCTACACATCTATCTTCATTAAAGGGACACTGTCAAACTTAGGTTGTAAACTGTTAACTCAGAAAATGTCCCCCCAATTCTAAGAGTCCCTAAAAACCCCATATTCCAACAAACACCAGTGAAAAGGCCAATGCTACAGGTCAAGCAGGCCTTAACATGACAGCAGCAGCAACGTGCAACAGTACATCAGCAACGATGCTAATGTACAGACAGAAACAAGCAAATATAGCCACATGCATTGCTAAACAGATAAAAGTTTAGACAACAAAAAGGACAAATATGGCAGGGATTTTTATTCTCAAAACTTCTAGTATGTTTTATTACAAACGATGAAAAGCAAAAAGATTTTAAAAGTAAGTAGATGACAGTGTCCCTTTAGAGTGTATTTGCCCCTCAACATTTCTAACAAAATTTTTTTACAGGATCTCTTACTTTAGAAGAAAGTTAACTCCTGGTGTTCTTCTCAGCGGGACAAACATGAATATTTTGCAGCCAATCAACTGATACGCTGAGCACATAAGACACTGCAGTCTCTCCAGTGATTTACGCAGATCTGTTATGAACACATCTTTCTACAACCTTTTATGAGGATTTAAAAGCGTTTGAACTAAATTCTACAAAAGGACTAATTACATGCGCTCAAGTTTATCTGAGGACCTCTGATGACGCAGCATAAAGAAAAACAAACCTCAACTTGGTTTAGTTTGTGTCACCAAAACCCCAAGTTAAAACATAATTCAATAACAGACACTTTGGAATTTACATGGTAATAATATATAGAAACAGGACACTGGAGCAACATAGCAGGTCTCAAGTATGAATTCTCATGCTTTTAAGAACCAGTTTTAAGTAGGACTTTTGAAATACATGTACAGGAATGATACTGGTATTGCAGATATGGTATTTCTATTTTTTAATATATCACTTTTAAAAAAAGACAAAACCACAAAATTTGATACCTGATAAAGCTAGAAAATGTCTCCACATGTTAGCTGGCAACAGAAAAACTGAAAAGATGTCAAGAATGTGAAAATGTCTATATGAGATTAACATTTCCCTAGCAAGAGAATAATTTGTATTAAAAATTCCTAAGAAGTTATATAAAATTTGGCAATGCCAAGAGCTACATAATCAACCAATGTTTCATTAGAAACGGCACCAAATCGGATGTCAAACACATGACTTTATTTGTCTAGGATGTAATGTCCTATTACGTACAAAAAAAGTACTCTTCAGTTTGCCACAACTGTTAAAAACATAGCAATCTATTGGCTACAAGTAAGAAAGTTCTTTTCGCATTCAGTTTCAAATGACATCATATATATTTATATATGAATAAATAGTACAGAAATACTATGAAGTTGGGAAGAGATGCAGAATATTTTCAGAACTCATTAAATTGAGAATTTTCCTTCTTGCATCAAACACAATGCATACAATATGTAGCATTTCTTTTAAGAAGTCAAAGGACAACATAACCTAAATGCAACTACTCTTCTCATAATATTTTTAAGAAGCATAAACTGATTTTGTTTTCACATTGAACAATTCATTTTTAGTTTTCACATATAGGTTAAGTGACAGTATCTGTACAAAAATGTATGGGTTTTATTAGATAAAATTAACCCAGAAGAACCTGTACACCTGAGCATGTAATTGTAAGAAAACTGTGGTCAGTAGCAATGTCTTATTTCTAAGAAATTAACAGGAAAGTTTCTTGCATAGCAGGGTGAGGTTAAACCCAAGGGAAGCTTATCCATAAACCAGGTAAATCCCAGATCACTGTAGGACAAAGCTAATTGTGAATTAGTGCAAAATCTAGCAAAATGGTTGTAGAGCTGCATAAACCAACCTTGGCTGATTTACTGGAGGCAGTTAATATGACAAAGTCAGTTACATAAGCAATGTGCAAGTGATAGATCAGAGAGAGGAGAAGGAAAAAAAAAAAGTCTGCAAGTCACATCTCCCTCTGTTGGCTTCCATTTATCCCTCACGCTAGCTTTCCTTGTATAGGAAGAGACAAAACCACTGAGAATGCCCTTTAGAGATATAATTACAAACATGTGGTACTTCATTCCTGGATGATATTTTGCCTTCTTATTTCTAATTCAGAAGTGGGCAACGAAATTTCACAATACTGCCTTTATTATCTGATGCAGCAATTATGGCACCACAGTAGAATTGTTTTTTAAAGGGATAGTAGTTGCTTAATGAAACGAAAGAAACGCTTTCCCTTTCTACCTTTCTTACCTTTTCCTCCCCTACTACTTGGGATACTTCCAATTCCAAACACACACCCCTCAAAAACTTTACAAACATATTAGCGCACATTCAAAGACAGCTACATCTGTGGGGAGAAAAATTATCTCCATTTATTTTGTTTCATTATACATCCATGTTTTGAATTTTAATACAAAAAGAAAAAAATTAGAATCTGACAAATGTTTACAAACAAGATACCTTCAAATAGATTTTACTCATTTCAGTCTGGTGCAGAGTAAATGACAAATTGTACTGTTATATTCAAGGCAACAGAGTCTGTAGTCTGTGACCACTTAGCCCAACTTTTATGCAAGCTTAATCCTTTTTCTCTACCACGAATGATAAACTCATTGTTGATTCCCAGTTTTTGTGTGTGCACATGTGTACATAGCAGCTCCTTTCATAGAAAGAAAAGACATCTAGAGGTCTTCTTGTACTTTTACCTACAGGAATCATGTTAAGATACAGAATGGATTACATGTAACCGGGGCCGGATTTTATAAGAAAAAATAATTAGCTGACAAATGAGGGCAGCAATAAAAAAGCGTCCTTTTTTGCAACAATAAATAAATACAGTCAAAGTTTTCTGTGTGGACTTTAAACCAGCTTCTTCACTGAAGAACAGACGTGGCATTTCCATGGAGTTAAACTTGACCCCATTTACTGTATCTTTTTTCTTGCTTGCTTGCTCTCTCTCTCGCCAACAAAACAAAGTTTTCTCACTTCTGCCACAATAGTACAACAATTTGATCTTGACAAGAAAGTGGTGCTGCTGATTTTTATTCCTTTGTCCTTTGGACAAAATAAGCCAAGAATATAATTTGACTGCTGTGACCAATAAAAACACAGTTTACATCAAGTCTTGTCAGGATAACCTGACTAAAAACCATCTGGCTTCTTAATTAAAAATTTCAGACAACCAGATTCTTGCTGTGTGTGTGTTAGGTTAACACGCTGAACTCTAAGAAGCTGTAGACTGCAGTTTGTTGTTATGAGACCTGCAGAATACAGAAAAAAGTGAATTAAGCACCCTTCATTTTTGAGAACACGGTTTCTCTAAGAGGATGCCAAGGGTCAATCACTGGGAGGGAAATGCAGCCATGTTGTGTCTGTTCATCTTTGGAGACAAACCATTTAAAACAAGCATCTCTGAACTTTACAGAAGTTTTCAGCTACAGCATTAAAAAATTCCACTGTATACAAAACATGATGCTTCACTGGAATATCCAAAAATGCCCAAAATAAAATTTTACTAATCAAGATACATAATAGTATTCTATAATAGGGAAGGCATAAAGACAATTCATAAGTTAGTACGGTACTTTTAGTAAAATATACAAAATATACTTAAGTTACATTGATTTGGGAAGTCTTTGGATAAACGTTCAAACATAAAAAACTGAATAGTAAAAGAAATTAATACCACATTTTTGCTAATCAGAGTTCAGCGAATCCCCTTTCTAATGTTCACAGTTTTATTAGTGACTGCAAATAATTAATTAAAATACATAGTTTCCAAGACTGAATTATTTGACTTTGTTTAAATACAGTATTCCAAGGAACAGACAGTTTCTTAATACATTTTTGTTTACCAACATGGCTGCTGGCAAATAATTGTTTCCATTTTAAAACGAACACTTAATATTTGGACATTGATCTGGATTTTTAAGGCAGTTTAATGTCATGGTACTGTACAATAAAAGAAAGAGTGACCCCAACATCCAGTTCTGATTCCAGTTAAAAAGGTCAGACTAAAGATATCACAATCTGCAAGAAAAGAAAGAACATGGATGGTGTAAATGAAGAAGCACAACAAATAAGATGCAGCAATGAAATTAGTGTGCAAACAATGAATGTCGGATAACCAAATATGACAGAATGAAAGAAGCATGAGCCAGTAATGGCCTGATAAAAGCAGATTATCACAGAATTAAATTAAGAGGGTAAACACACAAGTGCTTCAGTTGGCCACACCTGCACTTCCCCGTAGTCCTGCTCTTGTCCCACTTGGAAAACTAGCAACTTCCACACAGATGGATATAAGTGCAGCTTCTAACAGAGTTAATTGCAAATAGATTGAATCTTGAATTGATCTAAACCTACCAGAATTCAAGTGTAATGGTCAAGCTGACTAATCTACCAACTGATTGTACATAATCAGAATTCTGATTCAAGCTGAATTTAATGAAAGTAATATTTGTGATTAAATATAGGTTGTTTATTGTTGGGATACAAATCTGCAATGATATATGGAGAGTCCTATTACTATACTAGTGTTAAAGAGTAAACTAGTCTCAATCTTAATTATAGCAGTACTACCACTCTCAGCTCCCCTGGTTTCATGTAAGTAAGTACATGATACTATGCATTATACATAAGGGCATATGGATTATAGCCTGAAATGTAGTTGGCAAGCTGTATAGTTCATGTTAAGCAGAGTGCATGTTAGTTTTACAAACAAGATTCCCAGATGGAATATTCTGTACCAGTCTTTTCCTGCAGAAAAGGAACTTAAAACTAAATTTCTGTTTTTTATTTTAAACTATTAGTCTCAATTTTAAATTTCTATTATTTCAATTGGACATATAGTTGCTTAAAAATGAGAGTGAATAGGTTATCTAAATGATACAAAACAACAAGAAGAGATGGAAGTTCGCTAGATAAGAGTAAGGAACTGTTTACTTTTGAATTTTCCTTAGGTTGTGAGCTCTTTGGAGTAGGAGGAACATCCTTTCTTCAGTGTTAGGAAAGGTCCTGGCACCAGTGGACCGTACGTAGCTAATAATTATATTCAAAACAGAAGCTGGTCCCTTTGATTTGGTTTTCACAGTAACTGAAAAGGTCTTTATTTTAGTGTTCAGTTTCTTTATAATTATGATAATGCCCATACTGATATGTAATTCATATTTTAAACAAAAATTATACAAATACTTAAGTAGGATCAGGTTCAGGCCCTAAGTTTGACAAAAACCAACAGCTGGACTGTATTGACTCGAGATTCTTCCCTTCCAAATCTAGCTATAATGGCACGTGTGGGGAAAGAGGCAGGCCTTTATAGGAGTGCAGTAGGATAAGCTTAGGGTAGTAGGAAGATTTTCTAAAACAAACTCAGGTTACAGTCAAACGATTATCAATATGGGGAACACTTTGCCTTACCTGCTTGCCTTGAATCCTTTTAGCTTCTGTACAAAGAATGATTCAAGAACCTCTGCACATTGGTAAAAAGGGGAGTCACTTGGATTGTAGTAACGACAGTTATCAAAAATTTTGGTCATATCTGCCACAAACTCTGTCACCTTTTTGTAGTAACGTTTCAGGATTCTTTCTTCCATGGTAGCAAGGTCTTAAAAGAAAAACAAACAAACAAACCCATACCTGTTATTTAAAACGAGACATCTTTAGTCTCCCAGACAGAAGTTTATTTATATCATCATCAAATGTTGTAACAAAAGCACAACTGGGTTGGCTACATTTCTGCAATGTTGTTTGTGACATGATGCCAGGTGAGGGGTCTCATTTAGAATGTGTGCTTCCTCCCTTCTCGCATGAATTTATTATATGTAATTTACACATTTTAGTTACAGCAACTAAAGTTTTTGAAACCTCCATTACAGAGCTATTATTTACTCCTGATGAAGAAAGGACACTGCCATTAGAGAATTCTGATTCTATTCTTGGTATTTTTTTGTTTTCCCTATTTTTTAATACTATCATCAATCAATGCATAATAAATACACTTGATTTGCAGTTCATCTGCTCCTGCTGATTACTCCTTATTTGAATTCATAACTCTTTTAGGGACATCCATTAATTGTCACTGAGATGCACATTACCACACAAAGGGCCGAATGACTTCAAGGGCTTTCAGATGGCAAACTGATAACTTGAACACCCACAGCCAATCAATTCTGAAATTACAGGGAATATCCTAGGCATCCAGAGCCAGAACTGTACTGATTTGGGGGAAAACGGGGGCCACATGACGTCCCTGCCAATGCCAGCTCCTCAACTGTCTATCCAACAACTGGTTGATGGCACCCATTAATGGTTTTCAGCATAACAATACTGCAATTCATCACTGCTCATCTTCCCTAGAGAGTTTAATATGTTGACATCCTGAATCACTTATCTCCCAAACAGAAAGAATAATAATGGTGGCAAGGAATGGGGACATGCACACAGGCATCTGGGGAATATGGGGGGGGGGGGGGGGACACACAGCATTCCTGCCATGGAGGAAGGGGAAATGGGCATGCACACTGAGTCAGTGGTGAGGCAGGGAGAATGGAAACCCTAGTATGGGGGGCACACAGACTTCATGATGGGGGAACTCGGGGAGAGTTGCAGGGAATGCTAGAAACAGAGGGGGATGGGAGAGTGACACATAGAAAGTTTGGGGGTGGGGGAGGAATGAAAGAATGCAAGCAGCTCCTGGTATGTGCAATAAGCTCGGCCTACGCAAGTTACAAAGGCTGTGACTCCCTAGTTAAAAACAAAGGGACAAGCATTGAAAAATATAAACTAAATGGTCTTTAAATTTAAATTAACAAGTGTCCCTCTTAACTTGGTTGAGAAAATGACCAAAGGATTCACCTGCCTTAAAAAAATTCCTTCTAAGTGCTTGTTTTTTAATCCCACCAAGTGTCAAAACATTTGCAAACATGGACATCTTTTGATGTGGTTTACTCATCCATAACAGGTGGTCTGCCTCCCAGTTACAGTGACAATGTGCTAAGTGTAACCTGATAGATTGCAAATTCAACGATGTTATCGCTTGGCGTTTCTGAGACAGTTTTACCCACAAGAGAAGATTAGTGTTTTGTAAAACAAACAGCCAGCTCTTTTCTGTGAAACTTGAGGAAATTTAGGTGGCCAAATTCCAATTTTTCCCTCACACACCAGAATTAGCATCCTTATTTTTGTGAAAAGTACAAAGTGGTCAAGTTTTGTGTGACATCCAGAAGTCAGAAACTCCAGCAGCAAGCACACTGACTGCTAAGACAATACTGACTTTGACGGAAGAGGATTACAAACATTTGTAACAATTTCCTGCAGCAGCTGGGTTTTCCTTAGAGATCTTACATCCACGTCCCGAGGCAGCCCACCACTGCTTTGTCCTTGAGATTTAGTAAGATCACAGCACAACATAGTATGGCTGCAGATTATTATACAGCCCCAAAAGGATTTTCTTCCTTTTCAATAGAGCTTTCAGTCTAATCAAAATTTTCTTGTACAATAGCAAAGAAAATGAAGATTGCTTTTATATCTTTCCATCCTGTATTACATAAGTCATTATGCAACTATATCATCAATTTACTAAAATCATCTTTTTCCTTAATCACATGAGCACATACTTCTACTTTTCCTACTGGGAGATGCTGAGTGAGGGGAGAGAGGAAAGGATAAGGAATGGTGGTACAACTCACTCTGTTGGAAAGTGACTACAGAAGTACAGAAAGATCAGAAAAAAATAAATTTGTAAGTTTGATAAACCAATTGGGACTTTATTTTGTATGTTGGGAAGGATGGACTTGTGGTTAAGGAGCAGGACTGAGAGTCAGTATATAGGTTTCCATTTTAGCTCGGTCACAAACATACGTGCTGATAAGCGAGTCACCATCTCGGTTTCATTTTACCCATCTCTCTAACGAGGATATATTGATAAAGCACCCAAAGATCCTCGGATGAAGCCATTTGATATATGTAAATTTTAAATCTATATTAACTAACAATTAGTAGTCAGCCAATCATATTATGAATTGGAAATACACTTACCCATAGGCTCTTTGATAACACCATAATAATCTGGTGCATCATTGGGATCTACTGGTTCTAGGAAGGGCCATGCCATCTTGTGAGCCTATCAGGAAAATTAGGCATAATCAGTTTCAGAAGAAAACATTACAAATACATTTAAATTAACAAGGGCTTGATAGATGTTTAATTAATTATATATTGCTAGAGATTTGCATCTGATTCTAATTTCAGGAACAACTAAAGTGTTATTTGCTGATCTTGACTGTCCGTATCCTAAAGTATAATCTGGCACGATGAGCAGTTTGTCCTCATGACGAGAGGCATACTGGAATTGAGAGACTGCAAACAGCCAACTTCAGCCAGTATTCCCGAAGAAGCTTCCTTTCAAGTCAGTGGGGACTGAAGGGGCTGCACCCCTCACAGAGTTCGGCCGTTTACTGTTTTTCACTTTCATTACATCTAAAATTAACTTGTCATAAAAAATGTCAATTAAAACCACTCAAATCCATCAAATACTTTGCTGTACATTTCATATTGCACTAGCCTGCTCTTCTATTAACACATGGGATTATTTCTAGCTGATGGCAATTTAAATGTCCCTTTTCAACCATTAGGGATGATATTTACACTAGCAAAAATGTTATAACTGGGCCAGAGGCTTTTCATTTTTCTTAGCAACATATAGTCATTTGCATGCTGAAATCAATCTTCTGGAGGTGATCTTGTGTTAAAGAAAATTTTAATATATTTTTTTAATCTTTAAAAAAAAGTCAGCCTTGCAGTTTAACTGAAGTGTATATAATTTCAGATTGGAAATCATACAGGCCAGCCAGAGAACACAACTTATTTTATGTTGAAAACTTCCATTTCCTACCCAAAATGCAACTGCTCTGCCCTTTATATTCTGATGATATCTGCTTCCGTCATGTTCAACAGAGCTATCCTCATTCATTAAAAAAAACAAAATACCCCAGAACCTGGAGGCAGTGATTTTCTTCCAGGCTACCATCAATGTTACTCAATGTTACAATGCTGCTTGAGAAGGCTGTGGCCAACACATTGTCATCCCTCACAGAAAAGGAAGCTTATTACATCTCAACAAAATCACGAAGTCTAACAATCAGACAAGCGAAGATCCAAGGTTACTCCCAAGAAAGACATCTTGGATGAACCTCTATACCTGTATTTTCCACTCTGAGTATGGTTTATCCTCACCTGTAAGGAACGTAGTACTCTTCGTAATCCCTCATAATCTTTATCAGTCAGTGGACTGAGCACTGTCATGGCATCTTCTGTCGACTGACACTGTGGACAGACATACTCATCAATGAGATCTGCCTCACTTTGCAAAATACCAACACAGCGCCCGTGATACCAGTTCTGACATCGGTCACAGCCAATGTAAAATCTGCAAGATTTGAAAGAAAAATATCAGTAACATTATCCTTTACATTCAAAGCAAAAGATGTTTTTAAAAACTCAGTTTTAATAATTTGCACCTCAGTAGTTGTTCTGCATGATATAAAACAATTTTATATTTAAACATGTGACATTTTAGTGTTACATATGCTAATTAAACCATGCACGCTAATTTAATATTTACAAACAATAACTAAATTACCTGACAATTTTACTTCATAATTATCAGTAGTGCCTAAAATTAAATAATTAATTTCAAGGAAACACGGTTTCAGAAGTTCTTTATCAGTTTTAAAGCTGAAAGTAACAGTGTAATGCCAGAAGTCTCACTCGACCAGTGATTCAAGGACCATTTTATACATGTAAAATAGGACTACATTCTAGGGCTCCAATTTCACCCTGTTCAAACATTTTTCATATGGAAGCCAGAGTCTTGTGGTTGAATATAGAAGGGGTATTCTGGTGACAAAAAGCCTTATAAACAAAGATACCACCCAAATACCCCATACTCCAAGAAATTTTTCTAATCTAAATCGAAGAGACTAATTTCAAGCACAAAAAGTCCCAACTAATATTCAATTTTTTAATCTTTCTAGCTCTTCCTTGTTAAAATTAATCGCAGTTTAAAATTCTTGGTCTTATTTAAAACATTGAGGCCACCTTAAGAACTTTACTTTTCCTAAATATTCACTTGAAAACAACATTTGGGGGGGAGAGAGAGAGAAATATTGAAAAAGAAATTGTAATACCAGGGGATACAATATATGCAGAATATTTGTTTTTCTTTTTAAGGAACAAGTAACCAAAGTCAGAGCAGTTTGCTACCTAAATATTAAATAAGAGGTTCTTATCAGAACTCACTGTGACTCATCATAAGGTGTTCTGCAGATACAGTACAATTCCTCACTGCTGCCCTCTTGTGCCCGTTTACAATCATTACAGATGTACACATCCATTTTCTTAGCCTCCTTTTCTGTGATGCCAACACATTCTCCATGATACCAGTTAGTACAAAGATCACAGCCAATATAGAACCTAAAAGTGTTCACAATGAAAATGACAATGTAATTGTCATTTCAAATGGCATGGCACTTTTCCTTGCATTTCTGGTTCTGATGCACTTTCTTGCTAGCCTGCTTTCTGCAATTTTCTGACTCAGTCTCCCTGTCCTCTACCATTCTATCCTTGCAAAGCCTACATCTGACACTGCAGCTGCACTGTAAATAAGGTCACTTGGGTCAATCTTGATATAGACAGTTTAGTAAATGTGGGTCAACCAATATCTACAAGATTTTGAAAAAACTGGACTGAAAATGTGTATCTCCAACATGAATGCATATGTGAAAAACTGTAAAAGGCACAAAAAGACATGGCCAAAGAAAAAGATTTACATTTTCAAAACTATGGTTCAGAAGCCAGGTAAGTATCAAGGCAACTTCTTGAGATTTGAAAATGTAGGTCTCAGTTAATTTTAAAAACAAAGCAAAGCACAAACACCAACTAGAAGTTACAAGTACACTACAAAGGAACATGCATACCAGCCATGTGTAGAAAACATATTGGTATAACATGATGGGAAGGAAAACTGTGTAAGAATGTGTGTTGTAATTTTAAAATTTCTATGCGGGATCCTGAAAATAGAGCAATTCAACTAAGCAGAATTACAACAAACTGGAACACAGACCATTCTTTGGAGAATATATGTCTATTCTCAAACAACACTATGGGACAGAACCAGATATGGTATGATACAAAGTGAAGGAGAATTGGGTAAGGTTCAAAAACAATTTAATTCCATACAGAATCATGTGAATGATGGACCTTGCACAGAATGGTGTGATAAACTTGTAAATTATTATTCAAGGATGTTTGACAGTATTTTGGATATGGATGCCCCAAACATACCTATGACTAGGAGAATCAACCATGGGGACAAGACGTTAGACACCCAGGCTCCCTCTCTCTCTCTCTCTCTGACTGAGCAAAAGCTAGCTGACTCCAGATTTTCAGGCTTCCTAGAGTTTAATCATAGAATATCAGGGTTGGAAGGGACCTCAGGAGGTCATCTAGTCCAACCCTCTGCTCAAAACAAGACTAATCCCCCCCAAATTTAGTGAAAATTTTATCATTTATCACCTGTTATGATGCCAGTTTCTGCTAACCTACAGAACCAACCCTGGGCAGGCATGACAAAGAGGAACTGGCTATACTAGGGTAGCTAGCAATATATGTCACACCAAACAAACATCTCTAATTTCTACCAAACTTTTGCACTAAAAGTCTTGGAATGTGCACCCAGACTTCACATCAAATCACACCTCACTTAGACCATTTTTGCTAATTTGAGGAATGCTTCCCCTCCGATGGTGCCTCCAAAATTCTCTTAGCGGCCCAATATCTGCCACATTCAACCTATT
The DNA here is from genome assembly GCF_013100865.1 of Trachemys scripta elegans. Classification (NCBI taxonomy): domain Eukaryota; kingdom Metazoa; phylum Chordata; order Testudines; family Emydidae; genus Trachemys; species Trachemys scripta. The sequence goes on from NC_048311.1 coordinate 27,148,310, forward strand.
TTTTCCATTGCTTCTTATTTCCTATCAGTCAAGTCTCAACAATCTAATGAAATCATCTTTCTGCAAAGAAGGGCTAGATGTAGTTCTCTCTACAGTGAGTCAACATCAATTCAATCTAGCACAAGATATTTCTTCTGCTTCTTTGCCCCAACACTATAAGGGCAGATAGCATCATCTCCAGAGCGCTGCCAGTTCCTGCTGGCCTGGAAGCAAATTCAGGTCCAGAACTTGGATCCTTTGCCTCACAAGTTGTTTTATTTTTATATTTCCCACTTATCGGTTAAATCTTAGGGTACGTCTTCACTACCCGCCGTATCGGCAGGTAGCAATCGATTTATCCGGGATCGATATATCGTGTCTTGTTAAGACGCGATATATCGATCCCCGAACGCGCTCACCGTCTACTCCGGAACTCCACCAGAGCGAGCGGCGGTAGCGCAGTCGACGGGGGAGCCGCGGCCATCGATCTCGCGCCGTCTGGACCCCAGGTAATTCGATCCAAGATACTTCGACTTCAGCTACGCTATTCGCGTAGCTGAAGTTGTGCATCTTGGATCGATCCCACCCCCCAGTGTAGACCAGCCCATAGACAGATACCCTGACTAACCCATACAGTATATGAGTGAATCCCTAACATGCTTCAATGTCATTAATGAAAAAATAAACATGAAAGACCTACAGTAAAAGAATATAAATGACTCAAGCAAAGAATGATCTTAGTGAATCTAGTGCATTATAACAAATGTATAGGGTACCTCATCTCATATTACAGGTTGCCTCTTAGGAGCAGTTCAGGCTACAAAACTGAAAGCTACACTTCTATCCTGCATGAACTGCAAATGAGGCACCAGCACAAAAAGAACATATCTGATAACCATATACATTTATTAAAAAACACTAAATTGCATAAGAAAACAATGTTTTCAAAAGTAACCAACTTCTTCACAATCAAGTGGTGAAATAATTAAGCTCAACAGCATAGCTACTGTATATTAAACGGTGAGATTCAGAATTTATGAGCAGAGAAGTTGAACTGGATCACACTGCTAAGGCATTAACATTCCGTTTTTTGGGAAATCTTATTTCCTGCTTCAATAAAGGTCGTCTCTGTTCAGTATGCTAGAATGTGCTGTCACCGTGTATTATCTATGGGCCAATCCAATGCCCACTGAAATCAATGGAAAGATTATTGACTTGAACAGGCATCAGATCAAATCCATGTATTTGTTTAATTTACTTTATTTTTGTGATAAAGCTTCCACTGCTTATAAGAGACTGAACCAGTATGACTGGCCTTTGCTCAATTTGTTATAACAAAATGAGAACAGGGCATCCTACTAAGTTTTACTGAGTGACAAAAATCCTAATATAGCACTTACTCTTCCCCACCCACCAATCCCTATTTAAAGTGGTATTTAGCACTTACAAGTAGCGGCAGATTAGAGTACTTCCATTCCAGGCTGCCATTCACAGAAGGAGTGCAGCACCAGGAGCAGTCTAAGCTTCCCAGCACTGACAGGATGGTAGACTGGAGTTATATAAATACCCAAGAGACAGAAATTAACCCCCTTCAGCTGTGACTTGGAGGAACCACTATTGGGGGGACAGGCTAGTTCAGTCTCCATGGCTCATTTCAATTCTTGGCATTTCTACTGAAACCCCAAACAAAGATGCTAATTAGTGCTTTTGGAGTGAGTGATTTTTATCAAGTGGATGACCTAGAACACTAACACGAACTGATTTCTCAGATGCCACCGCATAGCTATCACACGGTAACAACTTTTGATCATTACTGACTTGAGCGGAATTAGAGCCATCAAACTAGAGGTGATCCAGTCCACCATTTATTAATTTTTCCATAAACAATTCCTTCTATAAAACAATTTCCCTTTCAGCGGGAAACAATCTTCTTTTTCTCTTCAGAGTTAGTTTCTAAACCATTTATTAGGAACTGCCATTTTCATTTTGTCAAATGCTTAAAACTTTCAAAACATACTAGAGTCTGGTAGAAAAGTAGGGTTTTTTTTTTTGCTTGGTTTGCATTTCTTAATGTAACTCAATAAGAGTCCAGCGTGGGGTGGGTAGGTAATATATTAAGAAATGAAAAAAAAATATACTGGAATATTGGAAACCACTTGAAACATTTTCCAAAATGAACTGCAGCCTAATAGGTTAGAATCTCTTGTTAACTATTGAATTACAGAAAAATCTTATTTATGGGGAGACGGTACCAAACCTATCACTAGAGAACACCAACCATCTGTTCACAAGAAGGAACACAAGTATATAATCATTTGCTCCCAAAGCAGAGGCAAAAAGGCAAAACAAAGAACAGAGCGAAATAAAGAGTATGTGCATGTGAGACAGAAAGATCATACAATGGAAACATGCAAACAGGTAAAAAAATTAACTCACAAGAAGTACTAGATTTGTAATTGCTAGTATAATCCAGACACTGCTTATTCTTTCATAGTCCATGCTCCTTGCAATACCGCCTGATTTTCTACCCCCATTTCTAATCACTATCTCAGACTAATAGCTAAATGCTAAAGCTGAACCAAACAATGCACAGGACAAGCATGCTGCATTCACCACTCACTTTGATTCATCATAAGGTGTTTTACAGATGCAATAAAGCTTTGTGTCCTTCTTGGTTTCCTTTGAGGTAGTAGAAATCATTTTCTTTTTCTTGGACTTGGAAGCTGAAGAATCTTTCTCCTCCTCTCGTTTTCTCTTCTGGGAAGATACTGGCGCTGGGACTGTGGTGGCAGATGTGACGCTGGTGGCATGCTGTGATGGTGATGGTGGTGGTGGAGGAGGAGGTGGAGGTGGAGGTGGTGTTGCTGCTGCCGCAGCAGCAGCTGCGGCAGCGGCAGCGGCCGCTGCCTGTGCTTTTTCTTTTTCTTTCTTAATTTTAGTCAAGTCTTTCTTTAGCTCTTCCTGAAGCACGTTTAAAAAAAGGCAAAAAAAAGACACCTGTTGAGGACATTCTAGAATAGGATCAGAATCCAGACTCAAATCTTGCTCCATTTAAAAAAGACAAGTCATTTAAATAATTTACTCATTCAGGTACAAATTCCAAGATTAATTTAAGTCAGCCCCTGGGCTGCTTTAAGATTAGATGTTTTAAGTCTGATAATAAGTATCGGGGAGGTGACCCAATGTCTAATCCTAAGGCAAAAAAGAGGAGGAATTTCAGGGATGCGTCAAAAACATGGAGGACACATGCTTGCTAATAAAAATGGTGATCAGGCATAAAAAGCTGAATTAAGGATGGAGTCAGTCTTTACTGGTAACAATCACCTAGCTCTTTGTACTTTTAACAATAAAATAAAAATTAATATGATTCTTATAGGATCTGTGACATTTAGAATTGAAATAACAGCCACAGAACCTTTAATATATTAATAAAGTCCCACACTGGTAACTCTGCATTGTCATGTGGGAAACCTGTTCCATTTCTAGTCCCTATTTGTCATTCCTTGGGCACGTAAAGGGCGATTAGGGATATTCAACAGCAGACCCTCTGGCAAATAAACTATAATGTCAGATGACACAGAAGGCAGCTCCCCCATCCAGAGGTGTAATTGCCAGGATACAAAATCTTGTGTGTGGGAAGCATACAGAAACAATATTTCACCCCAATGATACCATCCACCAGAATTCTCACTCCTGGTTTTCACTCCTATATGGGAGAGTGGGGTAGCTCCCAGTCATCAAAGAATTCGGATATAAGAGCAGTGGTTTGAGTGCTATCCTCTGGACATCCAGCTCCTTCTCAACCATGATTGAAGAAGGAGCTCCCTGTTGGTATGTCTTTACATCGCTTCAGTTTTCCACACAATCTTTATTCAGCATTCCTACCTTGCAGTTGGTCCAGTAGGTTCCATAAATTGTGAGGCCTTTGCCTTAAGTGCTCTGGTACATTTGTGTTGCAATTTGCTGTTTGTTTCTTGGAAATCTGATGCCTTTACAATGAGAAAGTGCCACAGAAATAACGGATGGGGCCAACTCAAGGCTTTGTGGGGTCCTTCACAAAAACATGTCTAATGCAGCTCCACCCCCACTTCTAGAAGCGTATCCCCACCGGTGTTAAATTCTCAACAGGGTGGAATCAAATGGGTCATATTTCCTTTGAAGGCAGGGGAAGGAGCAAAAACTAGGGTAGGGGGATTTCTGACTTTCTTGGTTTAGCTTTTTCAGTGAGAGGCAAGACTGCAGTATGTGGACCTTTAAATTTAATAGGGCAGAAATGGTTTTAAGAAACCACAAAAGACCTCTGCATAGATTAAATGCTAGATGCAGTAAATAAAGTGATCTGCGGGTTCAGCAGGGATACAGGCATGCAACAAAAGAATTTCATCCTGCATGCTTCCTTAAGGACTCAAAGGACAAGCTGATAAACATAACTATATTTTCCCCCAACTTAAGAAAACCCACCTGGTTCATTGAGAAGAACTGCTCCTACCTGAACTTCGATTTGTAGATCTTTGTCCAGAAGTGCTCTTTTTTTCAGTATTTCCGCTTTAAGCTGTTCTTTATGTTTGAAAAGCAGAGCTGAGAGCTTGGTAGCATTCTGTTTACTACGCTTCTGTTCCACACTCTCTTCTCGCTTCCGTTTCTTAGCTGCCTGTTTTTCTTCTTTATCTATCTTATCCAAAATATACTTCATCACCTGATTACACACTATCATTCTAGGGAAGGAATACAGAGAAGCACATTGTCCCAAGTTGTCTAATAAATCTCAAAATTAAAGTTATTTTCTCTTTACAGTCTACACAAATCACAAGTTGTATTATTAATTCTGGTGGTAAAATCATGGATTTAGTCACAACAGCAGCACTTGCTTGACTCGTGATAGGGCTGCTGCAGAAGTAGGAATGGGAAATCAAGGAGCCACCTGGTATTTTATTGAGGGCTGTAGGAGTACACTGGCTGTTTGGTAGGGCCATATGACATCAACCATTCTGTTCTTCTCCACTGTCTCAGTCTGGGTTTCACTGATAAAGATTATACTCTTTGGGAAGAAAAGACTCATTGAGGAGGAAAGATGACAGCGCCACGAACAGAGCTGGTCAAACACCATTAACAAAAATGTTTTGTTTTTTAAAAGTAACAAATTTGGTCATTCGCAATGGTTAAGAGAACAGTCTGTGCCAACAAATTTTTAACTTTTGATTTGTGAACTAGCCACAGTGTATTCACTATTCGTTTCTCACACTGAGTGGACACTAAGTTGCATAGTATTGTTCTTGTATCTGATTTGGGGATCAAAACCTCATAAAACAGGAATTCCTTTTCCTGATCACAGGATTATTTGATAAATCATGTGAATAACAAAACTGTCAAAATAGCAATGGAAGAATCTCTAAAGCCAACGACTTTTGTCTGCTGGCTGGGAGGTAAAATAGTTAAACAGAGGACAAGCTCCAGCCAACAGAAGGAATGAAATTAAGAAACCATAACATGGAGTGCTCGAACAGAAATGAGAAACAGGCTTAGTGACAATAGAGCAATCCTTCCATTTCCTTTTGTGAGCTCCCTCAAAGTTATTTATCTGCTTGAATTTTAATATATGGAGATATACCTATCTCATAGAACTGGAAGGGACCTTGAAAGGTCATTGAGTCCAGCCCCCTGCCTTCACTAGCAGGACCAAGTACTGATTTTTGTCCCGAATCAGTAAGTGGCCACCTCAAGGATTGAACTCACAACCCTGGGTTTAGCAGGCCAATGCTCAAACCACTGAGTATCCTTATTAAAAAACTGTGGCTAGCACTAACCACATGCATCATATCACAGTCCATATTCTGGGCAACAATTGAAGATAGTCAACATTTAATTTTGATTACAGGGGAAATCAAACTGCTCATAATTAGAAATGTCACTTTTAAGTCATTGATTGTCACCGTTATTTGTATATTACTTGAAGTCAGTTTTAGAACTTCAAACAACTAAGCTTTTCCAAGCCTGAGACAGAAGGCGTGACTACACAATGGGGAAATGCACACCACTAGGGCGTGATTTCTAAAGCACACTAATGTTTAAAATAGCACTATGTTAAAGCAAACTAGGGAACTTTCAATGAGCACCAGCACTGTCTACACAGACTGGTTAGAAATCACACTCACACACTGCGCCTTACAGCTCCATGTAGACAAGCCTTATTTTGTACAACAGACAACAATGAACACATTTGCTCCATGTCTATTGATACATTTTCATGTGTTCCTACCTCTGATTTTCTTCTCGTTCAGCCGGGGTCAGTGTCTTTTTCTGTTTCAAGTGTTCTATTACAGCATTGTGTTTCATCACCACCTTGAACACAAAAGTCCAAACAACATTTGAAAACTTCAGGTAGTATCTGAGAATAGTACTTGGGGAAATGCAGACACTTGCTAACTTAAGTCACATTTGAACAAATAAGTCTTATGTTACTTACACTATTTTGAAGGTAATTTTTTATACTTAATCTTAAATTATGACTAAGGAATTTAGAGATTCAACTTACATTTTCATTATTTCTGGAGAAAAAAATAAGTGAAGTCAGTTTCACTTTTGCAGTCAGTTGCACTTCCCCAAACTCCTATTGCCGCACTATATTTAGAGTTTTCTGCCCATTTTTTCTCCCCACAGTCCATCCCCTGGTAGTTAACATCATCATACTTAATATAGCTCTTATAGTCTCCTTTCTAGAACAGCCAATGAAAGCACAGTAGAAGTGTTGCAAATCACCAGTCCTCACTTTTTCTGGACTAACTTTGAAGATACATTTCTCGCAATAACCAGCGATACAATAAATCAAGTCAAAGTGCCAGATAGCAAGTACAGCACGGTAGTCTCTTAATGTGCTGAATTAACTTAGAGGCGCTATTAAATTGGCAAAAACAATTTTGCAATCTAATTTAGAAATGAAAATCCCAGAGGCTCAATTCACAGGCTATCTAATGTATCAATATGATGAACAGAAACATGTGTTTAGCCTGGTTTGTATTTACTTCTGATAACTTTACCTGTTTTTGGATAATGTCACTTTGATTAGAAGCCTGAAGAGTGTGTTCACGTTTAATTTCTATCTGTTGCTGCTTTTTCTTTTGCTGTTGCTCCCTGAGCTGCTGAACCCTTTGCAGCTGCTCTTGAACACTAGCTGCTTGAACTGTTACCACATTCTGAATCTGGTGAGCCTGCACCGGGCTGGCTTGTTGAATCTGAATAGGTAACTGAAGCTTAATCTGCTGGGGCACACCACCCTGCTGGGCCTGTATCTGAGCTACAACGTGAGACTGAAGTTGGGAGAGAACTTGGACTTGCTGCTGAAGCTGAGGTACGGTAATAACTTTTGTTGTAGGCTGCTGGATCTGCAGTGGAGGGCGAGATGGCGATTGTACAGCAATTTGATTTAAATTTTGAGCAGCTGGAAGAGTCTGAAGGGAAGTCTGAATCTGGGGTTGCGACTGCTGCTGCAGTTGAGTTTGTATTTGTAGAGAAGCTTGGGGTTGTATTTGTATCTGTTGCTGGGTTGTGGTCTGCACCTGAGCTTGCTGCAGAGCTGGGACTTGGGACTGAGCTTGTGGATGGATCACAGTCTGTGGTTGATTCTGGATTTGAATTTGAGACAGGCCTGGAACCTGGGTCTGTGGCGGAGACTGAACTGTAACTGGAGTTTTAGTTGGTTGTGCCACGACAGTTTGTGCTTCAGATCTGACTGGAGACTGAGCTGACGTTGGAGACTGAGATTCTGGCTGTGTCTGATCTTCAGGCTGAAGTGAGGGCTGAGTAGTTTGTGGCTGGGCTGGGGGCTGAGGCTGAATACTCGGGGTCTGCACCTGTGGCTGAGCTTGCAATTGACTGTGAGGGTGGGGCTGAATTGGTGGCAGCACTGGTTGTGTCTGTGTTTGTGAGGCTTGTTTCTGTTCTCCCGTAGCTGTGAAGGATAAAAACAGAGGATTCCACTCATTCCAAGCAACGTGCCTACAAGCTCCGTTAATCTGAACAATTAGGCCACGTCTACACTGCAGAGTTTTGTCGACAAAAGTTATGCCGCTTTAATTAAACCGCTGTTGAATGTCCACACTATGCTCTTGAGTCGGCAGAGTGCATCCACACTAGCAGCTCTTGCATCAACAGAGAGCAGTGCACTGTGGGTAGCTATCCCACTTTGCAACTGGCTGCAGGGTCCTTTGGGAAGGGTTTGCAATGCCTCGTGGGGCAGGTATAGGGTTACCATATTTTGTGCCTCCAAATGGAGGACACTCCACTGGGCCCCGCCCCCGCCCCCAGCCCCGCCCACGCCCCAACTCCGCCCCCTCCCCTGCTTCCCGCGAACATTTGATTCGCGGGAAGCCTGAAGCAGGTAAGGGGGAGTGTGGGGGGAGGAGGCGCGGCCCAGGCTGGCCCCCCGGCGGCTCCAGCCTGAGTCGGCTCGGGCCCTGGGGTGCCGGCCCCGGCCCCCGGCCAACCACTCCCGGCGGCCCGGCCCCGCGACCCCGGACCGGCTCCCGGCCCCGCGACCCCGGACCCGCACCCAGCCCGGCCTGGCACTGCGCCCCNTTGGAATAATATACCTCTCCTTGTTGCCAAGCACCTCTCTCATTATTCAGATGTTGTCACCGTAAACACACTCTTCCTCCATGAGGCTTTTCAGTGCTAACCTACCAAGTGCAGAACATATGTTAAATATAAATTAATTGATAAGGCGAACATCATTTAACTAGGGTTACCATACGTCCGGATTTTCCCGGACATGTCCGGCTTTTGGGGGCTCAAATCCCCGTCCGGGGGGAAATCCCCAAAAGCCGGGCATGTCCGGGAAAATCGGGAGGGAGGGAGGGCTCGGCCGGGGCCTCTTTGGCCGGGGCCGGTGCAGGGCCGGGCCGGGGTCGCGGGGCCGGGCGCCTGGGGCTGGGCCCTGCACCGGCCCCGGCCAAAGAGGCCCCGGCCGAGCCCTCCCTCCCTCCCGATTTTCCCGGACATGCCCGGCTTTTGGGGATTTCCCCCCGGACGGGGATTTGAGCCCCCAAAAGCCGGACATGTCCGGGAAAATCCGGACGTATGGTAACCCTAGGCAGGTACAGTGTCACATGATGCAGGTTTCTAAATCCCATCATTCCATGGGCGATTGCCAGTCACTTTTCAACTGAAGTGTGTGTGTGTGGGGGGAGAGTGAGAGAAAACAGGGAGGGGGAAGGTGCGTGTATTCAGGGAGAGCAAGCGTGTTGGCATGCTGTCTCTAAGTTCAGACAGCGGCTGGAAACAATCAGCCCCCGCCTCCCTCCCTGGCTCTGCATAGCATAGCAGTTTCACCCTCCCCCCGCCGCACACACACCCCTGCCTGCCTGCTGCTGTGTTCCTAGTGCCCAGGACTTTAATGATTTGTTGTTTGATGCCTGAGCAGAGCGGCATGTGTAGCTGCAGAACTTCCTGGAGCTTTGACAGGAGAGGGGCGCATGCCTGTGTAGCTGGAATGCATGGCAGCCAAATTCAAAATATTGATCAGAGCGCTCACGGCGGGCATTGTGGAAGGCCAGTTATGGCAACATAACGAATGGCAGCATCTACACTGACACTCTGTTGCTTAACTTCATTGCAAAAAGCTTTATGCCTTGTCAAGGTGGTTTTATTTTGTCGGCAATTCGGAGAGTTTTGCTGACAAAAGTAGCATTAACACCAAGGAGTCTGGTGGCACCTTAAAGACTAACAGATTTATTTGGGCATAAGCTTTCGTGGGTAAAAACCTCACTTCTTCAGATGCATTGTACACCTCCACTGTTTTGTCGGCAAAATCTGCCTTTTGCCAATAATACTGTGTAGTGTAGACAAGGACCTAGGTTTTCTAAAGTTGAGGAAGCACTATTTCCCCTTTGGTTTCAAAAGAACTACAATACTTTATACAGAGCTTCAGCTGAAGATTTCTATGCCTACACACTGTTCTTTTAACCAAGATACTTTAATGAAAGAGACTAACTCCAACTATATAAAAAAATTAAAACAACCTAACTCCAATCATCTTTTTCTCTTGAACACAGAAAACCCTACCTGATGTCGAAGTGGAAACTGTCGTAGTAGTTGTGCTAGCTGTAGCAGCAGATGATGATAATGGAGTGAAAAGGAACCTTTGAATTGTACCATTCGGCATAGCCGCTTGCATTAGCTGTTGTCCTGGACCTGGTATTACAGTCACACCCTGAGGTATCAACTGTAACTGCCCAGTAGTTTGACCCTGTCCCTGAATTACCACAGTCAACCCCTGACTGCCACCCTAAAAAAAAAAGTAAAACTCACGTTAGTATTGATGTCCCAATGATATAACCCTTAAGTGGACTATCCGGGAGACCTAGGATTATGAATTCTGGGGATTTAAAACCTGAACCACTAGGGTACATATCGTATCTATGATGCTTAATTTTGGGCATCCTATTAACCACCTCCTGACCCAAAGACCAACCTCAAGAGTCCCAACTGCCTGTTCACAACATTATTCAATAAAACATTTTCCTAACTGCATATCAGACATTGCCCAACTCCAAGTGTTGACTGTTCATCCAGGTTGTCAGCGTGCTGGTAGAATGTTACTGCTTAAATTGTTTCTTTGGATACCATATTTTTGGAGATCTTTAATCCAGGCAGAAACATCCCAGTTTTGCAGACAGATCAGAAGGATAGTTCTAACCCTCAAGGTGATTCCCTGGGTCATACACGTCTCTTTGAATCAGGCTACGTCTTCACTGGGGGGTGGGTGGGGAGAAATCGATTTAAGATACGCAAATTCAGCTGCGCGAATAGCGTAGCTGAATTAGACGTATCTGAGCCGACTTACCCCGCTGTGAGGACGGCAGCAAATTGACCGTCGCGGCTCCCCCGTTGATGACGCTTACTCCTACCTGCGCTGGTGGAGTACAAGCGTCGATTCAGGGATCGATTGTCGCGCCCCGACGAGACGCGATAATTCGATCCCCGAGAGATCGATTTCTTCCCGCCGATTCAGGCGGGTAGTGAAGACGTAGCCTCAGTCCCACTAGTGGCAGCTCTTGCCTTCCACTGATACCTGCCCTTCTCCACACCTTCAATAATCAATAGCCTTTTGAGTCTGCCCTAGAAAAGAATTCCTGTATGTTGTTCTACATGTCAAAAATGACACTAAGGCATGAGCATATTTTGACAATTAAACCTTTTATCCATTCTTAACATTATTATTAAGTATTTATATTATCATAGCTCCCAAAGGTCCAAATTGGGATTGGGTGCTGTATAAACACAGAAAAGAGGGCCCCTTGAAGGGTTAACAATCTAAAGGATTTACAATTTACAGCCAAACTCAGCATGAATCTAAATTTACATGTACTAACCAGACTCTCATGGTCTAGGCATAAGCAGTAAAGAGTGTTATTTTCCAGTTCCAAATGATGTAACTCTGTCCTTTCCCAGTACTAAAGCAAGTGTAAATGACAGCTATCATGTCCTTCAACACCCACCCAAAGACAGTGGATGGGCATCCACACCACAGTCTGAAGGCAACAAGGTAAGTAGATAAAAGATATTTAGAGAAAAGAAATCTCTATTTTCTTAATTTAATTACCATTTGATTTGTATGTAGGTTATAGGTTTCCCAAAAAGCAAAACTGAAACATGATGTACAAAACGTACAGACACACACACACACGCCGTACTGATGAGATCAAAGGATATCAGTATGGGCATATTTTCATAAATGAGTCTATAAAAAAATTGTTTACCTGTCCTTGAGTTAGCTGCGTGAGTTGGGCCATAGTAAGTTTCACTTGCCCTTGCTGGGGACGAGTGGGCTGCGGTGTTGTGGTTTGTGGTTGTATATTCTGTGGTGGTGTTCCTGGAGCTGTTGCTACCTTTTGTCCAGGACTTGAAGTTGTGCTAGCATTAGAAACTGCAGTTGAGACAGGCTGACCTCTAATTATCTGAGTCACCACCTGTTGAGTCTGACCTGTTAAAGACAGCAAAATTTGTTATGCTAAAAATACACTTCCAACATTTTTCATTATAGCCCACAAAACTTCTAAACCCCAACTTCATGAGAGAAGTTAAGCAAGCATTCCTGTTTGCCACAGAATATCTATCATTAGTCACTTCTCTATCTGACTAACCAAAAATATGAATCTGATTTCAAGAAGTAAAACATTTTGCAATCTACTTACAAGATAGTTTTAAACACCTAGCTTTCCTCTAATTACATGTAGTGTTTTCACAACACTATTAATTCAAACCTTTCTACAAACTGATGAATAATAATTTTATATTTTAATTATTCATTAAACTGTTTATCCAAGTTTTTTATTAAACTAGGAAACCCTGTTCTTTGTACCCACCCGAATGAAAGAGTTACTCTTCAGTAGACTCTCCAGTAATCTTGATTAAACTGATGATTGAGCCCAACACTTTTTTTTGGTAAAACACTGCACTGAATACAGTAATTTCTGAGTTAGGGTGAATGATACATAAAATGTTTATGGAGAAACAAACCATGGTTTCACACACTGGAAGTTTGTAATTAAAATGAACCTACTGGATGGAAGAATACCTTGCTGCACCACTACAGGTGTTCGAATAATGGCCTTTCCTAATGTTGATGGCTGAAGTGGTGTCCGTATTACTGTCATACCTGGGCGGAGCGGTGTTCCTGGCATTATCTAGAAACAGCAAAAGGAGAACAAACACAAAACTTTTCAAAAAGAGCATATCCTGCTGAACCTTGAATTCTTTACAAACAATGAGAAATAAAGGGATACAAGTAGCTCATATATTTATATGTTGCACGCTTGAAAATTTTGTTAAAGCCGACTTTAGCATAACTCTGTCTTATTTACTCTCCTGACAAGTTTCTTAGCTCTGATAAGCATCAATTCCTCATTAAAACTATGTGCTATGAGGTCCTATGTTGTAGAGACCAGACAAAAGCCAAGAAGGACAACATGGAAGTGGCTCCTTGATCAGTGAAAAAATTATGTGTGGTTTTATCCTCCCACCCTGACCAAATGTGAACACCAGCCTAGGAAGTGGGAGACTGAATCCAGGAATCAGATTGATATCAAGGCAACAGGGATCATTATGATCATCTAGTCTGATCTCAGCATAACATAGGCCCAGAGAACCTCACTCAGTAGCATCTACCTCATGCTCATAACTTCTGTTTGAGCTACAGAATATCTTTGAGAGACATATCCAGTCTTGATATAAAGACTACACTGAAATTTAACACAAAGGGAAATTAACGGTTGGAATAATTTACCTAAGGAGAATTCACCACATCCTTAGGTAAATTATTCCAACCGTTAATTTCCCTTTGTGTTAAATTTGCACATTATTATTTGTATTGCCATAGTGCCTAGGCACCCTAGCCATGGATCAAGATTCCACTGTACTAGGCTAGGCACTGTACAATCTTATTTCTAGTCTGAATCAAAACTTGCATCTCTTACATAGCAACACAGCACAACCTTTGAAAACTTTAATCATTCAATAATCCTATTAAAAATCCTATTTTGAAATCTTAAGTGTCTATTAGACTTGCTGGGCATCTGCATATGCATGTAGGATCCTGTTTCTGTGTTTGCCCATGTACCCTTCCATGACTTCCAATGTATTTACCCAATATAACTGATAAAGCTCAGAAAAACATCTTACTTGTGAAGTACATGTTGTACCTAGAGTCCCTGTGGTATTTGGCCTAATAGTTACAGTCGCTGTCCTTGGCTGGAATGAAGTAAATGTTTGTTGATTTGCACCTGTAGTTGATGGAATGATACCCAACACTTTTTGCTGAACTTGAACAACACCTAATAAAAAAGAATTAATCTGTTAATACAAAAAATTGCAAATGTAATAAATCATAGGAACGCCACACTGACGTCCAGTACTCACACTCTACGTTTTTATGACACTTCTGTTGGACTTCTGTCAAAGTCTCTTGACAGAAACTTCTTCACATTCTATAGGGAAGTAGCATTACCTCTTCTGTTGCTTGTACAACTTCCTCCACAATACCAATCCACAGACATTTTAAAAGGATTTGGGCAAAGAATGATACTTCAGAGTTGTGAACCTTTCTATTGATCTTTACGATGAGGCTCTTGCCCATGTGTGGTGCCATATACAAGTATTTATTATTTACACGTGTTTAAATATGGATGGGCTATGCCTCCCCGCTTCCAAGTGACCTATTTAAACATCTCAAAGAGCCTCAAACTCATGGAGCAGGTGAGTACGATAAGTGCCGTTCATCCGCCTAAAAAAAGCACCGTCAAAAGCTAGCAGTCTCCATGATTTTTTCATAGATAAAAATATAAATTCACTGTTTCAACAATCATATATATACAAATTATACAAATGATATTATACGAATATAAATAAAATAGAGATGGAGGAATGAGTATTTTTCTTTGGCGAAGAAGCGATATGCCATCCACAAGCTCACAAAATGTCATGTTGTCTTTTCCAATCAAGAAGAAAAGGATCCAACACTACTTCATTGATCAGTAAAATGAATCACACTAGCTTCTAAGGAATAACTATTTACAACAATTAGCAGTTAAGTCTATTTTGAAACACTTTAAAAAAAATCCTTTTGCTGAAGTCTAATTTAGAGGCGGAAAAGAGAATTTTGCATTCTAGGTTGTCAAAAGAAATTAGAGCTTCTGATTATGCACTATGGGACTCAGAGTACAAGGCCCAAGGTCACGGGTAAGAGCAGGCAGAAATTTAAGATACAAACCTACATTTTTTGCCTGAAAACAACTGCCATTGTTTGGGGGGTAGCAAAGAAAAAGCTATAGAGACTTATTCCAGTTTTGGTGTTTTTTCTTTAAAGAGACAAGTCACATTTTATTTCACTGGGAAAATAATGTCAATGCAATCTGAATTAGAAAGTTAGAAGATATATTTTTTCCCCCTACCTCCTTGGGTTGATGGCACATTGACGGCAACAATCTTGCTGTTTGCTGGAAGAGGCAACTTTGTTATCACTTTGCCTGCCATAGTTACTGGAGTGCCTGCAATCTGGAACGTCTGACCTGTGCTGGCAATGGTTGTAGCTGATGTAGCAGCTGTGCTGGTAGCTATTGAAATAAGAAAGTCAATTTTTGAACTTTATTATTATTAGTAAATATGACTATTTCTTAAGTAGTAGAGAGTAAAACTGGAAGGCTATTATACAACCAATTTTCAATATGTCATATCATTTCCCCCCCCCATTATATCTTTTAAAGGTTTGTTGAAACAGTGAATTTATGCACAGAACACTTTCACCATACAGATAAAACTGACACAGATCAGAAATGAAAATCTGGCTTGAGAATGCAGGAAAAATACTGGCCTAAGGATGGGACATTCATCTTTAGACAAAAAGAATTGTTCCCCAGTCCCCTCCCAAACTGGTAACAAAGTTAACCACAAAGATCAGAAATTAAATCCCAATATTGCTATATTATAGAGAAAAAGGTGATGTGCTATAGAAGCAGTGACTAACAACAGGTTCTTTTAGTGACACACAGATCATTTACCTGCCGAGGACTGGCCTTGTTTAACCCAGGTAGCGAAAGTCTGATGGAAGTTCTTGTTCTGCTGGAATGTTACCGTAGCTGGAGAGCCCACTTTAGTAGTAAGCACTACTTTGGTTCCAGTAGGAACTGGGCCTGTTAATGGGCCTACCACAACCTTCTGTGGAGTTGAGGCAGTGGTTGCAGTACTGCTTGCTGTAGTGACCGTAGTGGCTGTTGTAGGCAACTGCTTCTGTTGTTCCAGTCGCTTCTATAGAAGTTAGAAGAAAAACTCAATGAACGAATGAACAGTTAAAATTTGTGGATTTTGCAAGGGATGAATACCTAATTTTTCCCACTGAAAAACAAGGTATGTGAACAGGATCTAGCAAATCTAAATACTAAATTACTGAAGCAGAATATATTACAGATTGCTATCACGCTATCACAATTGACATATACATGCAATATTATAATTTGCCATAAAATACTTGCTGTATTGCAGAGGTATACATTCCACTGTGCTACATACCACAAAATTATTACATATATAGCATCTTTTGAATGCTGTACATAGTCAATCCAGTACATTTATTCACTATTCTCAGACTAGCAAGCAATATGAAAGATCAAAAGGTAGAAGGTTTTTTAGCATGATAAACTACAGTCTGAAAATATATGCCCATATTTTGGGTTTCAGTATGTGTCCGTGGCTTTCATCAATTTCAATGACAGAAGCAAACCTGTATTACCCATAGCTCAATTTTTAATTACGGTTGGCTTTCCTGAATTTACTGCTGGCTGCAGCTTTATCTTGCTAAAGTGACAAAGTGAAGATAGCTCCATTTCTACTTTATCTAATTTACCATCATCAAAAGAATATTATTTAAAGTTTTTCACCTGACTGTAAGCCAATCTCCAGCCTACTCAAAACCATATTCAACGATCCCTTACATACAGTAGGCTTCCCATGCTGCTACTGTCATAAGCAATGGTGCTTTTTTATTTTAGAGAGATGGCTATCTGCAAGCAATTCAATAATGCCAATTGTAATTTGCATGTTTTCCAATATATTTCACGCTGAGCAGTGCTCCTTATCCATTTGAATCTTGACTGCAAGACTGGGAAAAGTGGGTAGAACTGCTAAGGCACCAACATTATTTCTTTTTCACTATTTACAAGTGAATAAATAATACCAATGATTTAAGATATAAAATAGCAGAAACATTAGAAAATAAAGTAATGGAGGTTTGTAAGTCAACTAATGGTTTGCATTTTATTTTATGCTTAGATAATTCTAAAATACTATTTGTAGTATCAATCCCTAACAGGGAGAAATGTATTGTCTGTAGAGAAGAAAACAAAAGGAAAAATGAAACCATTCTGGAAAAATTGTACAATTCTTCATTGTAACATTCAGGGTGCAAAAAAATAAAATAAAATAATATAAAATAAAATCAACCTGCAATCAGGTATTGGGTATTATTAATTAGCAGGTTAAAACACAACCCTCCCCTTCCGTGCTTGTATCCAGACAAACTCAGGGTAGGACAAAATCAGAAGTTTTGTCTTAATTCTAGCATGGAACCTAATCTGGCCAATTTCACAGTCTACTGTCTGCTGAAGCTGCTTTCCATCAGATCGTGGAATGCTTCAGATCTCACCTGGAGGCTGCTATTTCACATCCTCCTTTTAAAAGGAGAAGAAAAACTTTTTTGGACACAATCTAAACTGGGTCTACAAAACTGAAAGACAATTATAAAAAAATCCTTCTTAGAGCCCAGTACTTCAAAATAATGAATGTATTACGTACAATAAGTGACAATATTTAATATCTCAGTGGGATCTTTCCAGAATGTTGAGTTTGTATATATGCTGGAAAAATTACAATTATACTTGAAAAATAGCATTACAGAGGCATACTTTATTTCCTGTGTTTGGATGTACGCAGACTAACAATGCAAACTTTTTGACAGGTGGGACTACTAATGGCTCCCCCACCTGCTGGGCAGCCAATCGTTGCTGTTTTAGTTGAACCTCCATTTGGGCCTTGAATTCCTCAGCCTTCTTCTGTTCACTAACCTTAGCCTGCTGCTCAACTGCCTGTGCCTTTTCTTTCTCCACCCTGCCAAAGACAAGCAACCAAAGAGAAAATTACTACTGTACACGAAAAAAGCTATTTCACTTTATCCAGGTTAACTGATGTTTTGAGAATTAGTCCTGCTTCTTCGACTACTCCCTGAAATATTCTAAAGCAAATAAATGCAATGCCTTTCAAAGAAGGTATTTATCAAGACTATGGTCTATAACTATTTTTGAGAGACTGAAAACACCACCTTATGCATAACACCAACAGTTCAAAACAATAGCATTTTGTTAGGAAAGCAAGATAAAGGTCTAACTACAACTTTTCCTCTAAATGTGAAGCACTGTGAATATTCCTTTCTTGTGTACACACTCTGGGACTTAAAGGCTGACTTTACCCTTTGTTTTAAGGGACACATTTGCTTCATTCATACTGCAGAATGATTTAAAACCATTATAGTTTTAGTAAGTAATGTGCATGTCAGAAGGACTCATGCTGCATAGAAATAATCTGTTGGCACACAACACTGTTTACTTCATAAAGCAGCCAAATAGTAGTTTGCTTAGTTACTACATACTAGATTAACACAAAATTAATGTGTAGGTTTATAGATCTGCCACAATTAAATTAGTTTCTGGCATTACTAGTAACTTGCTCCTTCAACTAAGTTTGTCCATTTTTAAAAAAGAAAGCAAAGACAACATTAAAAGCTTAATTTTTTATTCATTATGGGTATCACCCATAATTTGGGCAATCTGGTTGGAGCATTTTTTTAACAATGTACACACAAACTAAAATGCTTCATTTAAATTGTGAAATTACCTTTCAGCAAATGCCCTGATCTCCCATAATTCCAATTCCTCCTCTGCTACCCAACTTTCAATGATAACAGGGCCTGTCTGCTTGGGTGTTTCTGGCCTCTTTGGCCTCAATGCACTTGATCGAAGGCCTTTCCTCTGAGGTGTAGGAGTTTCTTTAGAGAAAAGTCAAACATTCATTAAAATAAAAGATCCAAATTTAAAGTTATTTATTGTCAATTTTTACACAAATTCTGCAGTTTGAAAATGGGGGTTATTCAGAGTAAAATTTTCAGACAAACTGAATTCAATAGCAGCATTGTTAGGCCAAAGCTGAAGACTTTGAAAAATTCCAACCTAATTGTTAAAGTAATCTGAGTATCATTATACTCCAAGAATCTATAATAAGCATAATAGATCCACAAGCTATTTTTGATTTACAGGAAGTTTGAAGCTAAAACTGTATTTAGGAGGGCTGTTAGATTTTCATGAAATCAGGAGAAAAATATAGTTATGTCTACAGTTTTAAAGATCTGTAGGGGTAGGTTCATTTTAGCTTGTTTTGTATGAAAGCATGGCTACTAAAAATCCAGAGAAAGTAAATATTACATACATACACATACACAAATTTGGTGTTTTTCAGTTGTAGCCTACTTGTATCTACAATATCATATGGTAGATTAGATATGGAGTTGGGTTAACTTTTTTTAGTTGATAATTTTCTTCTAACATATTAAGGACAGGATATCCTGCTTATAAAGAAGATTTACTGTATATTACCACATTCATTTTTGCTAATCTCATTTTGTAACAGGAAGGCCTTTGGCTTTAAGATAATAAATCTAACAGAATGACTAGATTGATTTGTTTAACACAATTGAATGGAGAATGGATACTTATCTCAATTTGTGCAACACTGCCCTCTCCTTAGACGGTCAGGGTTACCATGAAGATTTGGTTAAACTTATTTCTATAAAATTTATGATGGCGTTTGAAGACTTATAAACAAGCATACCTTTTGGAGCCTCTGGTACACCAATAGGGCAAATGATTTTTCTTATACAGTACTCTGAACGAATTCCATAAGGACCAACATCTCTCCGTTTGATTATTTCAGTTGTTGTAATTTCAGTTTCAGATGTTTCTACAGTGATTTAATCCCAATATGATGTATTATGTTAGAAAATAAAAAGTAAACAAGTTGTTCATGAGAAATAAAGACAATTGTGGAGAAATAACTTTCAATAATCCATTGAGTTTCATAGGCAACCAAAAAAGCTATTTCAAGTTTCTGCATGAACAGGCTCAGATTTCAAAAACTGGGCTTTTGCTTGTACATGCATGAAGGCATGTGTACACACATCTTCTGACTTGTACACATGGAAATAAGGCATGCACAAAAGCATGCAGGCTGATTTGAAAATATGGGCTATAGTGAGGAAATCAAGGAATACTGCAATTAAAAATGGCAGAAATAAGTGATTGTGTGTGCCGACTGGTTTGGAGTAAACAAAAACCAGAGAAATACATTTTAAGAGACAGTCCATTCTTAGAAACACAGGAGGTGTAATATCAGAATATATTGTCTACCTCACACACTGGCCAATTTTGATTGTCAGAGGAAAATTTAAAGCCCACCCTTCTGTAAAGTAACACAATCACCGGCAAGAAGGTGTAAAAACCTGGCATTACTGCCTTCAGTTGAACCAGGATTTCACCCAAGGTGGGCAAAATTTTTCTTAACCTCAGATGCTCATTCTGAAGTAACCATTTGGAAGCAACCCTTACATACTTTGTTTTTGGTTACATTTTTTCAAAAACATACACAGAAAAGTAAGGCATTTAGATTGAACTGATTCATCCATTTCTCCAAAATACTCAAAATAAGTAAAATAGCAATAGGTATAAATTGTATAATGTTAATTTTATATGATTTTAACCAACTGAAATTTGTGTAGCATATTGCACTTTTATAGATAGACTCTCAGTACCAATATCCTAAATTAATACAAACTATTCATTTAAAAAAAGGCAAAAGCTTATAAGAAATACTACCTGTGCGTGTAGTTCCTCCCCCAGGTGGGGGTTTTGCAGCCATATCATCCCACCTTAAACATGCCCAGAGTAACCGCAACATAAGGCTCACCCCAGCCAATGATTTCACGGTTTGAAGTCGATATCTAAAACAAGCCACAAAGAAAAACAAAAAAAAAATGTTACATTTTAAACTGAATACATTAAGTTAATGACTAAACAAACCAAAGGGTTTTCATTTTATCTTTTCAGTATTTAAGTAGCATGAACACCTGTAATTTATTCAGCTCCTGAAACTCTTTGGAACTCATACTGCCCTAGTTCTCCAGAAGATTTCCCATTGATGTCAGTGTGTATTGCATGTGTGGATCAAGGCTGGATACATGACGGGTTCCCTTATGTACTTCATGGCACAATGGGATAAGATGCTGTACCAAACACCCCTAAATTCTGCAATGTTAGTTTGTTGTATCCTCCAGAAATATCTTTTGTTCCACATGCCCCCGGAAAAAAAAAACATGTGCAAGAAACATGACCATCTATATATTCTATAGTGCTACAGAGTAGAATTATCTTTATTAGAGGACATATGAGGTCAAAATTAGGAAAGCTTAAAATAAAGACCTCCATTTTTCTTCATAAGTAAATGAAACTGGTCCTTCTCTTAGTAGGTGTGTGTTTAAATGGTCCAGAACAAACTGCAAGGCTAAAAACCTAGCACTTTCTAAACTAAGACTGTAAAGCCATAGAAGGATGCATAGTGTATATTTGTTTTGAAAGTGTCTGCAGCAAGGCACAGTAGCCTGTTGATGGCACTGTGGGGGGCCTAACTGTAAAAGTTTCTCTGAGTTGATTTCTAAATCCTACAGACAAAGCATATACAGAATTCTCTTAGGAAGTGGGTAAAGAATATGTGTGCACAAATACACCTCATCTTAAGGTGATGAGTTGGGAAGTGGGGGGGTAGATTAAACATATTTTAATGAAGTGGAGAGAATTTTATCAAGTTATTTACATGCCATTGCAGGAATGCCACTGGGCAGCTGGAGGAACATGCAAAAGGGGCTGACCAAAAGAATGTCTCCATCGAATACCACTCAGAGGAAAAATATATGGCACTTAACAGACAGCACATACAAAAGATAGGTAGGGACAATGCAGCCTTGTTTGAGATCTAAGCAAGGTCTGACAGTTCAGGAAGGATTCATATTTAGCACAAAGTGGCTAAGACCAATTTCTGAAGCTGGGAGTTTATCTGAAGCGTATCCAGGGACAAAATTAGGGGCTTCTCTCACTGAACTAAGCTGAAAAATTAACAGTATTTCTGCAGGTCCATAAACTGCAGTGAAGATTTTTCTGCAGGAATCTGCAAATCCCTCCCCACCAGAGAAACTCACTTTTCAGCTGTGTTTATAACAATGATTTTTATGATTTAAATATCAAAGATAAAATATCAGTGCCTGATCATAATACTGAAGATTTTGCAAATAATAATGAGCGGTAGAAACAGATCAAGAATGAATAAAAAAAAATTTCATAATGCAATTCAGCACCAGTTATTGCTTTTTTGAAATAATGGATTTGGATCATCTTTTCTTTTAAGGTGAAGACAGAGCAATTAGAATGATTCTTAGTAAGCATTTTGTCAGGAGAAGAGACTAAAGTTGTTAAGATGATTCTCACTAAAACCTTGATCGTGCATCATTAAAGTTAATAGGAGTTTTTCCATCATCTTGAATGGAAGCAGAACCAAGCCCTAAAGCATATGAGTCTGTGGATACGCAGTGGAAATATACAAATTATGGAACAGCTTTAGCAGGCAAGTCTACAAGATACCATATACCATTCAAGCCCAACTGTACGAAGAGTTGTGTGTTACAAAGAATGTTCACATAAAATCAAGAAAATTAGGATGTTGAAAGAAAATAAGATTCAGACCTTGTCTACATACACAAAAACATGTTTAAACATGGTTATGGCTAAAAGTGTATTACAGCATATCTTACATCCACACAGGCTATAAAAAATAAATTTATAACTACATTTTAAACTTAATAGAAATTGTGTCTACACTAAACTTTTTCTTACATTTCCCACTACTGCATCTTCACCTATGAGAATGCTAGTATAGATTGACATCTATTTTTAAGCATCCTATCTAGTGTAGATAGACTACTGAAAGAAAAACATGGGACCTTAAAAATGGTCATAACATTCCCTCACACCACCACCAAAACACTAGACAAGAAAACATTTAATGCAGCTGAGCCACAATCAAGTTTAAATATGGTTATTTCTGCATTATAAACAGTCTCAGAACTATTTTGTTCCAACAGGTAAGTTATTCCACCTATTCACCAATTATAGATAAGACTGAGGTTCCATCTCCATGGCCTTTAAACAGAGCCTGAGAATCAGTTCCATTTAAATCTATTTCCACCACTTTTGTCTAGTGTGGACAGGATCACTTTTCCTTTATGGTAAACCTTGCTACAACACTGTTTTAAACTCTGGTTCTGTGTTGTTTGGATCCATCCAAAAACTGGCAGCTCAGGGCTTGTCAACATGGGGAACAAAAATAACTAAGGACTTGTCTACATGGGGAAGGTAGTGCACAGCAAGCTAGTGTGTAAATTTACAGTGCTCTTGCTACTCTGGCACTATCTTCCTGGCATAAACACTCTTACTGAGCACTTAAAGCACCCTCGTCGGTTTAGCTCAGAGCTAAACTGCCAGAGGGCATTTTTGAGCACAGTAAGAGGTAGCGCCGGAGTAGCTAGTGTGCTGTACGTTCACACCCTAGTTTGCTGTGCACTAACTTTCCATAGAGACAAGCCTGACATCACCTGTAATCCACATCTTTAGTGATTTCAGTGCAAACCCTGTGTGTGGATGCTTATTTTGGAATAAGAATGCCCTATTTTGATATAGCTTAAGTCAATAAAAAATTACCTTTGGCATGCCTATTGTATTGCTTCCATCTTTACAGTTAATTTCACCCCATCCCAAATTCTTCTTTAAAAAGATAAACATTAAGTATGTACCTCCAAGTGATACCAAAAGTTGGTCTTGGGGATGGATACGGCCAAATATCCATGGCAGGTTTTGCATTGTAGTTGAAATAGGGAACCTCTCTGATCCCTCCTCTTCTGGCCAACTTTTTTAAATCATCATTGGGTAAAACAAATATACTCTTTTTACTGCTTTTGGTAACAAATTTTCTGTAAGATGGCAGGGCTGTTCCAGAACGAGTCTTTTTGGGTCTCGAAAATTTCATTAACTTCACTTTGTCCCTTGTGGAATATTCTTTGCTCACAGTCATGGAAGTCACCAATGTGCCTCCTGGAATAGTTAATGAATCAGTTACTGTTGTAGTAATCACAGTTTTACTGTGCTCCTGTACAGAGATGACATCAACATTGCTGTCTGCAGCAGGTGCGGTAAGCTTAGTTACAGTGGTGGTGGTAGTTACAGTGGAAATGGCACAATTTTCTGTAGATGACACCATGGTTTGTTTATCATCCTTGAAGGCTGACAACTCTGCTACTTTAAACACTGTTTTGGATTCTGTGGAAACAGTTGATGTTGTGGTGGTCACTTCTGTAATAACAGTTTTATTTTTTGTTTTATTTTCTCCATTGATATTTTCGACTTTATTATACATCTGCAGGCCATTCTGATCAGTAAAGTCACTACTCAAGCTAGATTCCTCACAAGAAGTTACTGGTGAGGGTGCAACTTCCTTACCCTCAATGGCTTCTGTTTCCATGGATTCTACTTCACTAATCACATTATTTTCTTTACAGGAAAGCTGTGCTTGCGTAGAAGCACTATCAACAAAGCTGGATCTTTCAAGAGAATGCTGCTTTTCTCCAATGTTTTGCACACACTTGGACATTTTATCTGGAAGCAGAGGATACTCTCCAGACTCACCACCAATCTCTGCAGAACTTTGTAAACATGATTTAGTATCCAAGTTATTTTTTAAATCTGTATCCTCCATAGTGATATCACCATTCATGAATGGTTTTACAGAGGATTCTTTAATAGTCAATGGTTTTATTTCATGTTCAGGAATGGATTTACTAATATTATTGACTTTAGGTTCAATATCACTCCCTGCCTTAGTATCACAGGTATCTTTCATTAAGCATTCTTCATTTGACAATACCTTAATGTCTTTTCCATTAATTTGAAATGCCACCGATTTCTCTCTCTCCACTTTAGTCTCTATTTCTCCATGTTTATTGTTCTTTTTGTCAGTGATACTTTTTAGATTCAGCTGATCAAGACATTTGTTTATGGTACTTGCTTCCATTTTCTGTTCCTCATCTTGCTTTTCACCATTGGCTTCAGTGACTTTAGAATTCAATAAATCACCACTAACATTTACTCCACCCATGTGTTCAGGAGTTTGGCTTTCAGGTGTTTTTTCTAAAGTTAGCTCGTTTTTTAACGATTGTTTCTGATCAAATAAAATCTTGTTTTCTGTTTTAATATCTGTGTTTTTCTGAGCCATATCTTTTCCCTCATTTTCTTGTGGGGACACTGGTTCAGAATGGCTTTTCAGCATGCAATTATTTTCTGGGTCACAGACCTGTTTTTCAGGTTTTTCTTCTGAGGTTGCTTTTTCAGCAATGGGCTGAACATCTGTTTCACAGCTGCTTTCAGTTACCACTGGCTGTAATGGGTTTTCACATTCACTCTGAGACATTGTGGTATTAAATATTTTTTGTTCTGAAGATTTTTCATGGTTTAAGGTGCCACTCTTGCTTATATCTTCTGTGTGTGTTTGTTTTAAGTCATCCATGAGGGGATTCTCACTCTCTCTCTTTTTAAGAACCTCTTGTCCTGGACTATTATCAGTAGTGATTGGTTCAGAATCACCTTCTTTAGTGATGTTCTGAACTGAATTTTGAATTTCAGAGGCATCATCCAGTACTCGGCCTTCTCTTTTTGTCAGTCTGTCTATGGAAGGCAAAGAAGGCTGGTCTGGTTCACAGGTTTTGGTACAAGGTGTACTGCTGGTTGGCAAGCAGTCCTGTACTGAATCTTCAGTTTGGATCTTACCTGAAATATGGGTTCTGTCTTGGGGAGACATGTGTATCTGGCTTCCTTCTTTTGCTTTAGTTGTTTGTGGCTCATCTATGTTTTTCTGTGGACTCACAGATCTACTGCCTACAGGTTTAGAACTAGCCTCCAGCTTCATCCTTTCTAGGCGCTGTTTTTCTTCCAGCGTAAACTGTTTTACTCTCCTTTCAAGTAGTCCATCTAATTTTGATGTTTTTACTTTTCTTTTGTAGCAAGTCCTTAAGTGAAACCCCTCGCTGACATTGATTAAATCTGCTTTAGAGTGAATATCCTCATTTTTTGTGGGGGATTCAATTTTTACATCATCTATCTCCATGGGTTCTTCCTTGATGGCTCTATTTTCACAATCAACTTCTCTTTCCACTGTGAACAATAAATATTTTTGAATCAGTAGGACCTCTCAGTAATGACATAATACAATAAATAACTTTCATTTTTACATGAAGTTTTAAAGTAATAACAGCATTTACAGCACTACACAAAGGGCTGGATAAACATTAACTGGGCTAGGAAAAACATGAAGCAGAAAACTCTTAAGACATTTGCATACAGTACACTACTGCAGACAAGTAGTATGAAATACAATGACTAAAAACTAGTCAAAAAACTTCGCCAGAGACTCTCAAAATTAAAAAGGATTTGTTAAAAGGTTTCTTGTGCTTTAACATACATAAAAATATATAACATATATCCTAGGTGGAGACAGAGAGAGAGAGAGTGTGTGTGAGAGAATGCATCCTTGTATTCACACACCCTACACACTATTGTAATAATCTCTGTACAAGGCATGCTTGTATGGTATCACTTGAAAACACAATTTGTTGATCAGTAATATAGTAAAATGCATATAGCAATATTGTGTGTAAAGTTATGAACATAAGCTGAAATCATGACTCAAGAGTGTTTCTCAGATAAATCTAGGGAGTGGCTAAACCAGTTTTTCAAACACAAAAGACAAGCTGACGCCCCAGCCAGGTGTCAACAAAGCTGATGGGCCATCACCTATCAAGAGGTCATTCTTTGACAAGGAAGGGGGGCAGGGACAAAGATCTGCATCTTAGCAGTTAAACAGCATGCGATCTCCTTCCTCCGCCAGACTCGTCTCTCGGTTCTCAACCGGAACTGCCTTTCAAAGAGGGACTGAAACTATAAAATGGAGGGGCAAATACCCCAAGAGGTCCTCCTCTCCCTTCCCCCCTGCCCATCTTATTTCCACACCTGAGAAGACAAAGAAAACAGCCATTGGGTTCTGGGGGGACAGTTGCTGACTTGAAGACTCTGGTCAGTAATGCTATTGGAAACACTTGGTGAGAAACTTTACTTGAATCTAATAGTTTAAATTTAGCATTAGAAAGCCAGTTATCTTTATTTTTCTTGTAACCATTTCTGACTCTTATGCCTCATTCCTTGTACTCACTTAAAATCTCTCTTTGTAATTAATAAACTTGTTTTATTGTTTTATCTAATCTAGTGTGTTTAACTTGAAGTGTCTGGGTGACTCCACTTAAGGCAGTATATTATTCCCTTAAAAGAGTAATGGGCTTAATATAGTCAGACTCTCCAGGAGAGGGCTGGGCATTAGAAGACATATATTTCTGGGGGAAAATCTGGGACTGGGAATATGTTGGGGTCACCCTTTAACATAGCCCAGGCTGCTGAGAGCCAGAGTGTAACACAAGTGTGGCTGGCAGGCTGCAGTGACACACAGACACTCAGGGTGTGACTTGCATGCTGGAAGGCTGTTTGTGAGCAGCCCAGGTGGGAGCTACTACCAGCAAGGTATTGTACGGCACCCAAGGTTGCAGGGGAGGGGTAAACAGTCCCTCACTGGTCTGGACTGCACCCTGGTATGTCACATTCAAGTCTGAAAAATGTCTGTATTACCTTCAGCTTTTGCATGATCTAAGTTTTCAGAATTCATATCAATTTCCACCTTTTCTTCACTCATTTTGTTTTCTTCCTTTACTTGGACTCTCTCCAAGGTTTCAGAAATTTCTATTTCCTTTTGGTCCTTCTCTTGTGGATCATGAGAATCTTTTTTTCTTTCTTTAGAAGAATCAGTCTCTATTTTTACTTTTGCTGGACTTTTTCTTTTATCCAATTCACACTCATTTTCAGTGGTACCATCATTCTTTGCTATTAGCAATAGATTAAAAAAGTAGAAAGTTTTAAATGTTTTAACTTGCTCAAAATAACTCTGTACATTGTTAATGATTTAATTACATTATTTCCTGCATTTTACACGCATCATGTACAATATTTTACCTTTTCATCTCTCCTGCAATCAAAATTAACCATGTGTCATGGTTAATATGTAGAAAGAGAACCCAACACTCCAGTGATACTTTCAAGTAAGGGGCTCAAATGTTGACTATATACATGTATGCTATGGGCCCAATCCTGGAAAATGGTAAAAATTCCATCCACTGCAGGCTTGGGCTCTTTGGTCTGGATTTTAAAAAGTGACTAGTGTTTTTGGAAGCCCAGTGTGAGATACCTTAAAAGGACTTGATTTCCAGAAAGAACTGAGCACCCACCTCTGAAAATCAGGCCCCTTTACAGTGTCTCAAGATAGTTCCAATTTTTTTTTTTTTTTTTTTTTTTTTTAATTTTGGCCTATACACCTTAAGCCCTGGATGGACCCAACTATCCAACTGGCAAAGACTTTGTACCTGACTGTCACTCTGCACTCCATGAGGCAATAATAATCCAATCTAGCTGTTACAAAAGCAACCCAAAGGCTGTGTCCACAAGTAATACTGCAGAGGAAGCCTGCATGTTTTTGTGGACTCCAGAAAATGTTTTTAAAAGTTTCATAGCAGTAAATTCACCCACAATTTTCTAATATTTAAAAGGAAATCCAAGATTATTTGCAAACTACTACTTTTCTAAATAAAATTGCAGACAGACACTTTTAAGGGTCAACAGTACCAAACGGAGCTTATATCACGTTCATTCATAAGACTGCTTGCTCACAAAAACTGAAGACCCGTATCATGATTTCTGTAGAGAATGGTTTCCTTCCCCACTGCAAAACTATGGTTTCCAAATCAAGTTGGGTAATGGTACAATATTTAATATAGAAAACAGGTATATATCTACAATAACTAGCTTATGAATGCTATTTTTCAACATAGATTGTCCATGAACAAAGCAGATGTGAAGATGCACATTTATAAGCACTACAAACTGCCTCAACTTCATAAATGAGCCAATTTAACATAAATGGTCAATTTTGCGGGACAGCTGAAATACACGCATTATACAGAAAAAAGGCAACAGCAAATTCCCAAAGTTTACGTAGAGCGCTATTTAGAACAAAGCCTATTTATCTGGGATATTTTAATGCAGTCTACTAAATTCAGTAAGTAGTATGTTATTAATTGAAAACAAAGAAAGGTTCACTTACTTGGTAGCACTTTTCTGTAATTGACATTAGTATTTCCAGGTAATTTAGGCACAAACCTATGAACATGTGTTTTACTAATCCAGCTCCAACCACCATATCCTGTTACTCTATATTCCTCTCCTTTTTGTTTCCAAACCTGTTAAATATTTTACAACATTAATTTTTTAAAAGATTTACTGAAACCTTTAAAGATGGATTTAAAGAAGTGTGGCAAGTTACCATAACACTATTACTTTGCACTTACATAGTACTTTTCAGGAGTACAATACTTTAGGCTAAAAGAAAATTTTCTTGAATAAAAATCAATAGCCCCCCTTAATCATTTAAATGAGTTGGGTGCTGGTAACTTCTGAGAGACTACTTCTTCCCTCGTGTGATCTTGCTTTGTTTGAAGGACTCCAGTTTACAGCATCCTAATTTAACAGTGATGCAGCTGGAGGTTAGGTGTTTTCAGCAAAAGGTCATTGACTAGAATTCGCTTTCCACCAAGACCCAATTTGCTAATCTTCAGCTCATGCTGTGAAGCCTATCTGTTCTCCAAGGTTTTTATCTGGAGGGAAGGGAGAAGTTGGTGGATGAAAGGATGTTGTAAGAAAGTCTGGGGTTTTTTTGAGGGGCGAAGGGGAAGAAATCTCCAGCAATTTTAGCTTCTATTGACACTAATTCTAATGATCACTGGCGTGTTTACAAAGATTGTACATATGCCATCACCACTGACTAGGAATTTTTTAATAAGTTGAAAGAAGCAGATATACAATTTTGTTAGCTTTTGCATATTGGAGGACATCTGTTGCAAAATGTATACCCAAAAATAAACTGACAACACAACTCAGTCCGACAGCAAAATTCTAACAAACGTTAGCTTAAAATAAGACTATCTTTATTTGTTAGCCCATGAGCTCAGGATATTATTCTAGTTGTTTTCTACTTTAGAGAGTATGAGCAACAAAAACCAAATCCCCTAAAAAATTCAGAAGCAAATGCAACCAAGTCAAATCCATGAATGAATCTCCACTGAAGAATATCAAAGCCTTTAATATGTAACTTTTGTGTTTCAACAGTAATGTTTCATTGTTTCACATATCGTTTCAGCACAATTTAGCTAAAAGACTTCTTTCTTTTTATATTCGATGATACTCCACTGTTCACCTATTATACTTCCATTAAAAACAGTTGCATATTTTGCATCATAAATAAGAAATTCTAACACAGGCAACCTCAAATGATCAAGACCGGAAATAATGTTAGAAATCTAACTCGGAGCCAAATTCCGTTTTTGAATATGAGCACATGGCTGTCACTGAAGCAATGGAATGAAGAATTTGGTCATTAACATCTTAAGTATAAAACAGAGTTGTATAAAGGACAATTGCTACAAAAATAAAGCCTTTTATTATTTCTAAAAATAAAACAAAAATTGCTAGGGAGAAACATTACCTGATGTTTGATAGGAAAAGTATATTTCACCCATGTAGCCTGTTGCATTGTTTCTTCCTCCTCTTGTTTCCTCTCTTTTTTTTTCACCTTCTCCTTTTCTTCTCTTTCAATAGCTGTCATTCTGTGTAATCTAATACATGCAAATACAGTCAAATTGTGTAAGCAAATTTGAACACCCTAACAATGGCACATACCACCCCCTTGAATGACTAAGATTTAGACGAGGGAAAAAACTATCAATGAATAATATTAGATTACGGAATAATATTAATAACATACATTTCTTCACTCTATGCATCTGAAGAAGTGAGGTTTTTACCCACGAAAGCTTATGCCCAAATAAATCTGTTAGTCTTTAAGGTGCCACCAGACTCCTTGATATTACTTGTGATAATGTTACTTTTATGAGCATTTACACAATTGCAAAAGCAGTTGATGGCAAGAGTATTCAACATCATTAATGTTACTCCTATTCTTATGCCAAGATTAGAGAATAATGTCAGATCCCAACAAATCGGGGTTTTTGAAAGTTCTCCACTGTTGCTTTCTTAGACTTCCCCCTCTGATGTCAGTTGAGGCTGGGGCTTAGGTAAATCATTGGGCTTAAGTAAATCATTGTTTGAAGGAAAAGGATTTCAGTATCATTTGGTAGAATGTCTGACTGATGTCTGACTGAATTCTCATCAATACTCTTAATTATATAGTTTTAGCTTAACCAATGCTGCAGATAAGAGTAGAATACATTCATAAAGCTTCTCTTACCTAGTGTGCCCCAACGACTCCCGCCAAATTGGCAGCATGACAACTGGTTTAATTGCACACTCCAATATAGCCAAAGCTAGTGCAAATTCTCTAGGTTTGCTACACATTTGAACAGCCTTAATCCAGTTAGACCTACATTGGAAAGAATGTAAAATATATCAAGTTCATCCTATGAGCAATACATCAATAGGATTTTAAAGTAGGCTAAACTATTAAAATATATTTGCTAAAACACTGCATAATTTCAGTTATGCATTACATATCACATTTATTCAAGTTTCTGTTCCAATGAGATCTATTGTCTATGAGAGTGATATGACTAAGGACAACACAAAGCATAGGCGCCAACTCTGTGGGTGCTCTGGGTCTGGAGCACCCACCGGCAGCCCCACCGATCAGCTCCTCCCTTACCCCCCCAGGACTTCCTGCCAGCCGGCAATCCACTGATCAGCTCCTTCCTGTCCCTCCCTCCCAGAGCCTCCCGCCTGCCTGTTCAGTGGCATGTAGGAAGTGCTGGGGGAGAGGGGAAGGAGCGGGGTTGGGGCACACCTGGGGGTGGAAAGAGGCGGGATAGGGGTGGGGTCTTGGAGAAACGGGTGGAGTGGGGGCAGGGCAGGGGCTGAACACCCTCAGGGAAAGGAGGAAGCTGGCACCTGTGCCACAAAGTAATGTTATGAAATAAAATATGGGTCAACCAAAAATATTTGCTATTTCTTTACCTGTGGGAGGCCCAGTTGGGGTGAAGGAATGATGCAGGGATGTTGCTCTCTAGCTGAATGATAGTTAGCCTCAGAGTAGATATGGTAAGAACCTTGGACCCATGTACAGACCCATTCCATTTGAACTCTCCAGCAGGAGTCAGACAGAATTTATGTGCAAGGTGCCGTCTCTTGTCATGGTCTTCTCTGTGCTGGTGTTTGTTCAATGCAAATGAGTTGGTGGCATACTGGTTGTGATAGACACGATACTTCCCCTCTTGACCTAACTTGAAATAATTACTGATGTTTCCTTTCATCACGATTTCTTTCTTGGTGTTCAACCGGGAGATTTCCCCTTGGGAGTTAACCACCAGAACCTTGTTAAAGAAACAAAAAGTTTTTTTTTTTTTTTTAATTAACTTATTTAAAATCTTAAATAATCTTTATTATATTCCTGTTTAAAATACAGGCCTTCAATTTTCAAAGTCACATCCATTCATTCTGAATTCTATATTGTATTAGTTTCTTCTAATTTATTTAATCTTTTTTACCTTCAAAACGTTTTAACAGTACTAAAATAGTAACAACAGTATTAAAGTTAGGGGCCAAGTTTTCTAATGTAGGCACCGGAGTTGCACCTACAAAATAGGTGTGCAAAGAAGTTGGAATTTGTGTATGCAAATAAGTAAAATAAAATAAACCTATCTTACAGTAACTGGAGTTCTTTGAGATGTGTTGTCCCTATCTGTTTTCCACTGACAGATATGCAGGCACTTCATGTGCCTAAGATTGGAAAATTCTTGCTAGCACTGTCTATAGGCCCACGCCTGGGTCCTTATGCTCTCAGTTTGGAGCACGAGGAGCAGAAGGGGCAGCGTGGACAGACTGCCTCTCTAGTTACCTTCCTAATGCAAGTAACCTTAGGATAAGGTTCTGGAGCAGCGGGGAAGGAGGGTGAGTATTAGAATTCTGATATGGACCACAAATCTCAAAGAACTCCAGTTATCATAAGGTAAATAACTAACTTTCTTCTTCGAGTGGTCCATATGTATATTCTCTGAGGGTGATTCACAAGCAGTATTCATTGAAGAGAAGGGTGAGGACCCTGGCTGTACCACCAATTAGAGGATTGCTCTGCCAAACGAGTCGTCAGCCATAGAAGCTTAAACTACGTAATGTCTCCTAGAAGTGTGAACAGAACCCTGCCGTGCTGTCCTGCAGATTTCCTTGAAGCAAGGCCACTGACGCAGCCCGGGTCAGTCAAGTGGTCCCTCACACGATGTGAGGAAGAGGTCATCGTCAATTCGTAACAGAGCAGGATGCAGTCCAAAATTGATTTGGACAGTCTTTGGGATGAGATTGCTTCACCTCTCATATGTTCTGCAAGGGATACAAATAATCTAGGTGATTTTTCTAAAAGGTTTAGTCCTCTAGAAGTAGAATGCCAAGGCTCAGACATACAGGGAGTGAAGCTTCCTATCCTCACTGGTAGCATATGGCTTTGGGAAGAAGACAGGTAAGCGAATAGCCTGATTTAGATGGATTTCTGTGATCACTTTGGGTGTGTCTTTCAAGTGTAGTCTTCAGGAGACTGTCCCTCTGGAAGGCTGTGTACAGTGGATGTGCCATGAGGGTCCCCAGCTTTCCTAGCCTTCAGGCTGACGTGATGGCCACCAAAAAAGCAGCCTTCATCAATAGATGGGCTAAGGAACATATGTCTAAATGTTCAAATGAAATCTCCATTAATGCTGATAGGACTATGTTGAGGTCCCAAGCCAGGGTAATTTTCAGTACTGGGGAAAGGTTCTAACGATACCCTTTAGGAAACTGTCACAGGATGGTGAAGATCAAGTGATCGCAACAGGCACTGACAGCTGCTAATTGCATCCAAAGGGATTTAACAGGTAGACATGAAGTCTTTAAGAAGAGAAGCTATTCCAAGTGGACACAGATATTGGAACTCCCCTGGGGCCATCTGACAATGTTGACACCACATCGAAAAATCTTTTCCACTTTGTTGTGTAGCACTCTCATGTGGTCTCCTCCTTTATTGTTAAGGAGGTAATGAACTAGTTCCAAGCATGTCTTTTCTAGGGTCACCATCCAGGCAAATGCCAAGCTGTCAGGTGGAAGGATGATGGATTGGGATGCCTGATTTTGCCTCAGTCACTGGTTCACTAGATCTGGAAAGAGTTGAATACGGCTGTATGGACATTTTGACTTCTGTAGAATGTTGGGAAACCAGAACCATCTGGGACGTCTGGAGCAATAAAAATAATCAACGCTCCCTTTTGCTTGTTCCATCTCGGAACCTGAGGTAAGAGTGGAATGGGTGGGAAGGTGTATATTAGTTGTCCTGACAAGGGATTGAGTCCCCTTGCAACAGCAGATTGCATCTCAAGAAAACAAGAAATCAGCAAGGAAGTCCGAAGATGGGGATCCTCATTGTTGAAATATGTTCTGTATTACCAAATTGTGTAGTTCTCTTTTGCTGTCCC
This sequence comes from Trachemys scripta elegans, assembly GCF_013100865.1. NCBI lineage: Eukaryota > Metazoa > Chordata > Testudines > Emydidae > Trachemys > Trachemys scripta. The sequence goes on from NC_048311.1 coordinate 27,182,625, forward strand.
TGGAGAAGTGCCTGCTGAGGCTGTCTAACTTGTTATGTATTCCTGGGAGGTGCACTGCTGAGAGGATGATCTGGTGGCAAGCACACCAGTTCCAGAGATTGATCATTTCTGTACAGAGAGTTGCGGATCTTGCTCTCCCTTGTTTGAAGTAGCACACTGCTCTCATGTTGTCTGATACGGGATATCGCATGTATGGGTCCCATGAGATCCCATAAGGGCAGTACGAGGGGTCAAATGGGAACTGAGGTGGTCCCTATAGAGTAGGGTACCATTGGTGCTGAGGTGCATATTCGCTCCTATAAAATCAGGAGGGTGCCCAAGAGACTCTGGATCCTCTGTCTGGACTGACCCTATGTCTCGATGGGAGTGTTGACACTGACTCAGAGGAGGCAGTAGCTTCAGATTCCCAGGGTGATGCCATGGGCACTGAGGGCCTTGATATGCTTCAGCTGGTAGATGGTACTGGTGAGTGGCTCTCCCTCTCTTCCATCCCTTGGATCAATGGTGTGGTGATCTCCCTTGGTCAGGATCAGTTCTTACAGGATGAGAGATTCCAGGTTTGAGAGGATGGCAATGTCCTATGGGGGTGGTGTATCTATCCCCAGACACATGGGTGTAGAATGGACTCATTTCCTTCGGTGGCACCAACGGTCTCGGTCTTGTCATGGCCTTTGGTACCGACATCTCCCTATCATAGTACGACAGTACCATCAATATAGAAGGTATCTACTTCCACTTCTCTCTGACTGGTAATGAGTATGATCCTGTTCCTGTGGTTAATACCAATTTTGGGGTGACTTACTCTTTGGAGCAGTGAGACAATGCTGTGCTCCTTGTGAACTCCTGACACTCCCACTGGGGCGACTTGGGGGATGTTGGAGAAGAGGTCCTTTTTTCGGATGCGTATCTGGAGGCAGATTTCTCTTGCTTCTTATCAGACCGTTTCCTATTTATCTCATGCCATTTGGAGTCCTCAGCTCTACTCCTATAAGCCCCACAGCCGCAGAGGTCACTGTGCTCCAACAGGCACTTGATGCCTCTGCCTGATGTACATAGGGGTCTATTGTGCGAGGGTTGAACAGGCATCTCATAGCATGATTTATTAGGAATCTCCAGAGCCTATATTCACAGGCTTGACGCGTTCGGCTTGGAAGAGATTGGCTAAAAGTGCACTTGGAGGGGACATGAGCTTCCGTGAGGCAGTAGAAGCATTTGAGATGGTCACCGCTGACTGGGAAGGCATGGTTGTTGGGCATATTGGTCATCCCATATGGATGGGGGCTCAAGGTAGGGGGAAGACTTCCCAAGGCCCTGACTGCTAAAAACTATACCCAAGTATAAAATTTATCTAAAAACTGTATCTAAAAGTTATTTACAAATATTTACAGTTTGACACAGAAGCAACTAGCAAACGCTGCAGACACAGAAAAGGTTCCATCTTGGATCACAGGCAGTAGAAAGGAACTGCAGAAATTGTCAATCTTTGCGGCCCCTTATGCCCTCAGTTCAGAGCATGAGGAGGAGAATCCTCAATCTCAGAGGCATGGGGCGCATGTACACCCCTCAGTGGAATACACAAAGGCACATGACAGTCAAGTATGACAAGAAAATACCAAGAAGTTACAATTAGCAAGAGAATTTCTACATATCTGATCAACAGAAATAGGGGTAAAAATATATTTAACTATTTTGTGTGTGTACACCATACCCACTGCATCACTCTCCTGGAAAAGGAAACCAACAGAACCTGCTTCACACTAAAGGAAAGCGACTCTACTCCACTTCGTTATTGTCACACCACTCTACATAGAGCAAATCAGAGAGCAGCTACACAGAGAGAAAGGGGGTGGAATAAAGGACAAAAAGGAGGAAGAACTACTTCTGATATGGCAATTCCACCAACTTGTGAATTTCTCAAGTACCTCCTAGTATGTCACTGACCCCATTTTCTTAAGACTGTAGTAGCAAGAAGGTTTCTTCTTCTGTTACCAATATAATCCTGTATTTTGGGAATTCTCAAAATGAGTACAAACCTCTCTGCCTTCTTTAAATAATTTATTTGCTTCATGTGCTGCTGCAGCAACCTGCTGGCTTTTCATCTGGCTCAGCTTGCTATCTGGATTTCGTAATCGGGTAAGCATTCGTGTCGAGCCTGATGCGCCTTTCCCTGTGCATGGAGATTCACTTCTTTCACCGTTGGATTTCTCCCCTGCCACAAAAATGTAATTTAAACAAACATGAAAAAAAAAATGAAGATAATATATTGCAAATGTATGGGAATTAAGAAATTTAAGAATCAAGTTTAGAAAGAAGCTTAGTGACACTTATTTTTACCTATTTCTTCTGAGGTCTGGGATCCTCCTTCTGCATTGTCAGCATCATCAGATGTCTTAATAGAGTCATTCTGCATAGAATTTAGCTCGCTGCTGTTGCTGTTTTCGACAGACTGGAGGGGTGCAGCTGATGCACTAGGACTGATGCTGGGGGTCATCTGACCAGTTTCTTCTACAAAAGAAAGACTTTAGATATTTACTATTGTATCAATTAAGCTTACTTTTTTTCCCTTAAAGTTAAAAACCCTAAAAGATTCAGATGAGCTACTGAAACATCAATAACTCATTTGTAACATGGAAGAATTGGGAGTTTTAATTACCTCAAAAAGTCTACCTAAAATCTTTAACAACATACAAAGCATACACAGGCATATGCACCTACTGGAAACAAACATCTCCCCTCTCCCCAATCAGCTTTCAAATCAACCACAACTGTTCAAAATTTCTATGGTCAAATAAGCAAGAAAGTAAAAACAATAAGTGATTGTTTTAACCCTAAGCATTAAATAGACAAATTCTACATAAATAAATATCTTCATAAATATTGCGAACAGCTCATTTGTCTATTTATAGACAATTACATGCTTTTCAGTAGTTCAAACCTACAAATGAAAAATTAATCACTATTTCTTTTGTTCTTTGCATTTAACCTCTCCTAGATTTCAAACAGGATTTTCTGCCTAACCTGCCATTTAAGATAAACATTCTTCACATCCTGATATTCTGAAACTGCTGATTAACATTACCAAAATATATGTTCAGAAAAATACAAATTAAGAAAGAGTGAATCAGCAAAGACCAAACAATTTAGAAATTATCCATGCTGTCAGGAGAAAGACAAAATTAGTTTTCTTACCTGCAATTTTAGTTTCTCCTCATGTGGATACATTGCTCTGGACAGATACTCCCTAAATTTGTCTAGTATTCTATACAGGTTTGGTTTAGCATGAGATTTTATCATATTTCTTCAAGTCAGGACAAGAGGGAATGTTAAATCATGCTAAAAGATGATGCAGTGTTGACAATGTAATAGTTGGATTTCTTTAGCTTAAGTTATTAATATTTTTTAAAAAGTTTTGCTTCTTTGGAAATGTTTACTAAGGAAAGGTGTGATTAATTCAGCAAGCACGAGTGCAAGTGATGATGCTTCCAGGTCCTCCTCCTCCTCCCAAAGAACTTCCATTTTTTTTGCTAGACTGCAGAGAAATACCCATGAGTTATGACTTCTATCCAGAGCACTGGATCCATTGAAGAATACTTACATTTTAAAAAGATAACTGCTATACTTTTACAACTTTTTAGATTAAGTTTTCTCCCAAAATTACAAAACCTAAATGTTTTATAAAAACAACCCTTGTAAAACAGACTAAATAGAAGTCAATCATTTTTATACACATCTTTACTGAGTATATTTTTTAATAAAACAAAGTAGACTCCCTAGTTTTGTGTCTGCAACCTAAGCATTACAGGACTGCGCTAGAGAATAAAAACCAAGAAATGAGAGTGACTAGTTTGTTTTTGTTATCCAAACTAGAGGGAATGCAAAAATGGAACATTAATGGTGAGAAGTTTTTTTAAAAATTCTTACAGTTTTAAAAATATAAAGTGTTATTAGTAACAGCTAAAGAATCTTTTTTAAAACTGACAGTGGCCCATGAAGTAATTTTTAAATCTGTATTTTATTTACCATCTCTGAATTAGAAGTAAATGGATCACACTGCCTGTAGCTGTATTTAAAATGCAGATTCTCCCTCATCTCTTAAAGCTAAGCAACAATTTCACCAAGACAATGAATATGCCTACGAACATCTACACATCTACTCTGACTGGATGAACTGCCTTTTTTTAAGCTAGAAATTCTAAAAAAAACACAAAACAAACAAAAAAACCCACCTATCCACTTATATTGGAAACAAGCCTCTACATAGACTAGTTCACACATATGGCACAAATGACTTAGTATTTAAGTGCCCACATGAAAAATGAAGACCCTATTTCTATTATCTGTAACATTTGTGAATGACATTTTCTACAACAAAATTAAACAGTTCTGACAGTTACAAAAGAAGGGAAATTCAGAATTAACATCTATAACATCCTTAATACAACATGATTTGATTACGTTTTCCTGTTACTCCAATGGCTTTCTGAATATCCAGGATGGTGAGAGTTAAATCTTTATCCATGTCATGTTATAAATAGCAAAATCAGAGTAGATCCCTGCAACACACACCTGTGACGGTTCTGATAGTCTAAAAATGACATGCCTGCCTACTGCTTTCGCTTTTTGACCTATGAGATACAAAAGATCGACAAAATCTTTACGAACTCAGAAGAGGCTGGAAGTCCATGAAGTATCCTAGTGAAGTAATTGGCCACCTAGCAGGTACTTTGTGTTCTATCCCCTCACTACTGGTAGAAGAAATGGACTGCCCTCCAAAAGGATGGAGAAGAAGCTTGCTTCCCTGACATAAAAACATTTTAATTGGTTTGATGGACTCTGCCAGTTTGGGCCCATTCCTTGAAGTCCTTGAATTGTAGGACTTCTGGCACCTCATCTGGTAGTAAGACTTAAGAGGATCTGAGCATGGTGAAAGAAGGACGAAAGAAGATTACTTGGGCTCCACAGGCTGTCCTGAACCTGGAAATTCTGAAGAGCTTGATTCAAGGCCTCCCACCTTTAAAAGCAGCAATAATGAGTGTCAGTGTCTGTCGCTCTTGGCATCTTAACCTTAACCAGTGGCTTTTCCCACCATGAGGTTACTCATAAGTAGAAAGGAGACCAAGGTTTGTGTGTCTAGGGAGACCTCTGGCAATAAGTCTGAAACCAAGCAGGTTGGTCCAGATCTCCATGTACTTGTGATCTGCCAAAGAGTCTAGATTCAGAAGTTGGAACTAAACAGCTGATGTCTTAAAGCACAAGGCTATGGCTGAATCGGTCAAAATGGTCTGTGATCAGGTCATGATTTCTCCTGAGCTCAGAATCTTACAGAAAAAACATACCTCCTCCATCTAGAGCTCTGACTCTCCAAATTAGTGACTAGGGTGCCTACATGCAGGAGGGACCTATGGGTCTCATACTATCTCTTAAGCAGACACAGAAAAGAAAAGGTACAATTAGCTTTAGGGCCTGGTGAGCATCTGGCTTATTTCAGGGTTCCCTATCTCCTTGATAACCTTGTACAAGGGAAACACAAGGAGGGTTTTTGCCTGAACTTGAACAACCTCTTCTTGAGGGCCCTCTGTTCCTGGAGTCCTCCCTGGACAAAATCCAGACTTTGGACATCACCTCCCCAAGGGTGCTGAAGATCAGGTGCTCAGATACTTTGGTGGTGAATGTGGTATACAGCCCTATATAGAATAGAAAGATCCTGCCATCCTTTTGAGAGGGGGCCGGGTCTCCCTCTCTGGGAAGTACTCACCATCAAAGAAGCAAAGGAATAAATCTGCTAAGAATCCAAGGGTTCTCAGAGCACCCCTAACCTTGTTTTGGATGAGACAGAGATCCAAAACATGACCAGTGTTATTTGGTCCACCTGCCCTATTGCTAGTCGGGGAGGATAGAACCATCTAAGGCCTGGAGTTTGGAGGAGAAGGGGAAGGTAGACCACCCCCACCCAACCTAGATTCACATAAGGACCTGAGATCCAGAGGACATATAACTGGGAAGAAAATGGGTAGATTCTCTCTTCCATATCTACATCTCAGCTTCTGCTCCACCTATGTGGGAATGGATGCCTGCCTGTTGTATATCATAGGTCTCCCCACGCTCTTCAATAAAGGTCCCAAAGACTATGACTGCGCAGTAGCAGCACACTTATAACTATGAGGTAGCAAAAAATTTAGGGGAGGTTGCAGGTAGAAAAGCTTAGCTGGATGCAACCAGCTAGAGCTACTTGCAAAAACGTAACAAGGAACAGCAGCCCAGAGTCCAGCCCAATAAGCATCTTCATAAATGAATTTTTAAACAAAAAATATAAACTCAAATTTTGAATCAACAGGCATATGTACTTTCCCTATGCATCTTCAGTAATATCCTGTAAGAACGGGATTATTTCCTCATTAACTCTAAAAGGAAATATGTACTCACCAGGTGATTTGTGAACAGTAATGGGAAAAAAAATTATGCTTGATCTATAAACCCTAAACAAAAATATATATATTTTTCCCCCCAAGCACAAGCAGATTTTCCCTGTTGGAGATGTACATAAAACCGCTAATCCAATTACGAAGCTACCTACTAATGGAGAGAAATAAAACTAATTGGTGGTGGAGAATAACGAGGGTCATTTCATACAAAAGAATTAAATACAATAATGTTTTAAAAGTTAAATAACCACCTTGAAACATTACAAACTATGTCTGTATGGAGGCATTTTACTTGTTCTTGGAGCACAGCACATCACATTTTTCAATGCGTTATCAAGAACCAACTTTCAAATCTAGCGTACCAAGTGTACTTTTTTCAACTGCAGTACCTTATTTGTAATATTGATTCAAGTGAAAATACAACTTTCATGATCTTAATTAATGCTACGAGTTATTCAAATTAACTTATCTGTTGCTAATGTAGGAATTTGGTCAAAAGTACAACGTTCTCTCTCTTTTCTAAAAAGTATTTGTATGATTTTAATGTACTAATTAATGCTCCAGACCTAAGCAAGTCATACTCATTCCTGAGTGTCAAGAAAAGAATTGTATTGTATTTTATGGAGTAGCGAATTACTGCTGCAGTGAAATAAAAACCAGCTTAAAATAAAAACAAACTTTGTACATACATTATTAAGCATCATCATACAGATTTTTGGGATGATGCAAAACTTTTCTCCAGGCAACCCAATGCAAGAACCTATATGATTAACTGCAAATACTAATTTCTTGCTAGTAATTTTTACAGTATATTACAGGTTAAACAATTTAACAGCCATTAGCAAATAAGAGCTTGAAATAAACCTTTGTAGGATGTTCACCACCACTATGGTTTGCAATGAAGAAAAATAAAATAAACAGAATATGAGAAAAGCTTAGCCACAGAAATCTTTGGAGTCCATGGAAGCATATGCTAACAGCAGGGAGGACCACATTAAAAAATTCTAAATGTTAGATGACAATGCAGCAGTAAAGGATGGCACTGCAAGCAAACAGCATGAATGAACATACACTGTAAATGGTTTTAGTTGACAATCCAGAATTTATAATAAGAAAATCTTAAAGGTTCCCCAAATTACAGAGGCATTGATACAGAGCCCTCTGTACCTGAGAGATCCTGGGGGAGCTCTGATGCCACCTTCTTCTCTGCCACATTGTTGCTATCAAAGGTTTCTGACTGACACCCCATTGCGTTCTTCCCTTCAGAGGAACTAGTTTCTCCTGCAGAAGGATTTGTGGTGCTGCCGTCTGTGCTTGATGCCACAGAGTTACTTTTATCCCCAACGTCTGTTGGCTCTACAGTAAAATGCACAACAAATCTTTAAGGATATTCTTAACATTTCCTTAGGATGTCATCTGTCCTTATCCATGCTAAAAGGCAGACTTTGTGCAGTTCCTTGTATTATGTCTACTTTGTAGCACCAAAATATATTGAGTGTATTTCTGCAGTAAGGATAATGTCTTCATAGAATCAGAGAACAGAAACAGGCCAAAAATACTTAATCCTAATTAAAAAATAGCATTAGAAATCAATCCTTTGACACTGGTGGATGTACACATATTGACTGCCACCAGTGAGCTCCATGCCAGACATCTCAAAGCAAAAGTGGAGTCAAATTGTAAAACAGCAGTAGGGAAAATGAGCTATCCAACACTACCAAAGAGAAACAATGGTATATAACCATAAAGAAGCAAACTAGCATTATCTCTTTAAAAGCAATTTAAAAAAAAATCTTACCAGTGTAAAAAATTACATTAATATTTCCAGAAGTAAATGTGATAGTAAAAGGTTATTTTAAAACAACAAAAATATTGCTAATGCAAGGTTAGTTTCTCTACCTTCTATTTTTCCGTTTTCTGAATCTTGTTCAGGTGGTGTTTCTTCATTTTTTTCCTGTAGTTGGTCTGCAGGTTCTTCCTTGCCTTTTTCAGTATCTGTTTGGTCATTATTTTCAACATCATTTTTGTCCTTATCTGTTTCCTCAGCTGCTTGACTTTTATCCTCCACTATTTCTCCTTTTTTTATTCTAATAGCGTCCAATATTTCATCTACAGTAGGAAAAAAAAACAGTAAAATTCAGGCGACAGGTATCAAAATACCCTTTTATAGAGCCATTAAGTAGAAGTCTTAAATCAGAAGTCATTTAAATCAAAATGGCCTTAAGGTTTAAAGCATTATCTTTCACAATTACAAAACAAAAGCCAGGAGCTAAGAACAAAAGTAACATCCAAGTTCTTACTCCTTTTTCCATTTTCAGATATATGGAAATTTGAATGCTCGAGTTCTTGATTTCTCAACATTATGTTATGTACAATACACCAAACCCCTTTACACAGTCCTTTATTGTTCCACGGTAGATAAACTGAGTTTCAGCTTATTGTTGTGGGGTTCTACATAAAGTTTAAAGATGCTATCACACTTTCTCTAGAAGATTAGGGGTTTGCGCCAGTGTTTTTGTTGAAAAATTTTGCATAGCCAGTGTCATATGCCTGTTAATTCCTGCCCCTCTTCACACTGGGGGAAATCAGGAGGTCAGGATCAAATCTGTTTCTGCCTTTTTTTTTTTTTTTTAGTGGTCTACATGGTTGCTTCCTTTTGTCTCCTTCCCTTGGGATTACACATCTATTCACCAAAGACTAGCAATGTGAGACTGTGATGCTAAGCACTGAAGTACAGTGTAATTTCTGTTCAACTGCTTCTATAAAAATCCATGCTATGTAACTTACTGAGAGTTGAGCATAGGTGTTGATGGTTGGCTCCAAATATCTGCGGAGCAGCACTCCACCCATGGCAATTCACATTCACTGTTTTAACTTTTGAGTATTAAGTAGAAAGAAGTAATTATGGAATCAGATTCGTCTCCAGACAGGTATCTTCGGGATATTTTTTTTTTAAACATCACTAATACTGCCATTATAAGATCCGGATTGACTAGTAAGACCTTGAAATAGTGATCTTGACTTGATTACTGTAACTTATTATTGAGAATTAATTGAGGGTGCTCTCCACTGACTACAATTCAGATCGCATGTGACTGAATTCTCACCAACTCAATTCCTTCTTCATGTCATGCCATTCTTATCCTATCCCACTTTGGCTTCCAGTAAAGTATAACGAATCTGAGCATTAATCACTGATACTCAATAATACTGCACCATCCTACCTCCTTGTTTTTGTTATTTTGTACTCCTTCTTTGAAGGACGCAAGAATAGCTGCTTTGCTCACAATGTTGAATCAAGGCTTTCTAAACTTTGAAAGACTTCATACTTTCAGTAATTATATCTCATAACTAATAAAAATCCTTTCATCAAGATATAAAAAGCTGAATTGCTCAACAAACTGTTAATTAAATATGGCCAAAGCTACATAAATGCATATTGTATTTCAGTAAGAAAAAATGGTTGAAAGAAATATTGAGTGCGTAAGTGAAAGCATTCGTTCCTGGAGGAAACCACACAGATTACACAAATCGTTAGCTTGTGTAGGGCATGCATGTAAACAAGGATTCAGATACAGTTTCTATGTAGTTGATACTTTTGTTTCTTGGGGGCTGTTACTTTATCTTGCCTGTTTTCTCTGTCTAGGATTTCCCTAGATTTTGTATTTTGTCAAAACTATCTAGAGAGAACAGATTATACCAAATGCCAAGTCACATACATCCATGAGTTCCTTTAAATCTTTCACATCAGAACCAAGAATTATTGCCACAATATACATAACTCATACAAAACATGTAATTCTTTCATTTACTGATAGCAGTAACATTATAGAATTGTGTTTGAGGAGCATTATGTACTTCCCCCAGTTAGTAGCATTTAACATTTACTTTACACCAGATTGCTGGATAATTAGAAATTCTAAAATTTAACATTAGGGAATTTATATCTTTGACACTCATTTGGAAGGGACTGTACTTTGACAGCAGTCTACAATATTCTATTAAAACACATGGCTTTGACTAATTTTTAACAAGAATTCTGCGGAGAAATGAAATTTTAGTAAAAATGTTAAATTAAAACAAAGTTGAGTAGATCTCATAATTCATAATTGTAGTGTCAACGTTTACAAGTACTAGATAGGAAATTTCTCCTGTACTTCCTGATAATCAGAAAGCCACTGGAGTATTAAATATGTGGACCTGCAGATGCAGAAATCTAGGTCTCTAAACAAAACTTAACAGACCTAAAATTAAAAAGTTATATAGGTCATATTTCTCAGGTAATTCAAAATTTTATTCTTCCCCTTCAAAGAATATTACCTCCAGACAGAGTTAACAGGAAGGACAACTCTGATTTGAACCCCTGCCCTTAGTAATCCCTATGAAATCAAAAAAAGGTATAGATTTGGACTCCTCTGGAATGGTCATACCACCACATAAATTCAATTAACAGGATACTTAACCATTTTACTAATGAACACTCCATCTCTCTCCCTTTCCCCAGCACACTCTCTCTCTTACATGGAATAGAACACTAAGTCAATGGAAATTCAGGACATAAATATGTTTGTCAGTGCTAGAAGAATATGTCTAGAAGATATATCAAGCAGTTCAGCAGGACTAGAACTGTTGGAAACAAGAAGTATGGAAGCAACTTCAAAAGTTCTTAACGTTGCTACTGCCAGCCAGGTTGATGTTAGAAAGTTATTAACAATACATTTAAAAAAAAATACATTTGTGTATGTGAAACTTGGGGGCAGACATTATTGCAATGTTTAAAGACTTTGAAGTAAAATCATAATATGAAAGTGTTTAAAATTCATTCCCATGATAGACAGATATTCCTACCATTTGCTGCAGCAAGGAAAGATTTGTTGTTGCCCCGTGCTTTGTTAGTAAGGTCTTCCGTGATATCCATATGCCGATGAATTTCTTGGCACATTTCTTCAAGAGTTTTGCAAAGATCAGCTTCCCAGTAATCTTTGTCGAGGCATTCAATTAACTGTGCCAGCTGGACCTTTGTGCTATAGTACCAGAGTTTCTTATCCTTCTCATTGTCTGAATCTTCCTCTCTGCAATAACAGTTTGAGAACAATTGTTTTATTCATTTATTTCATATAAATGAGGAAAATTAGATAAGATGAGCTTACCTTCCCCCTTTTTTCCAAGAAAATATTAAGCAATAAGGTCTGAATACGGTAGGACTCGAGATTAACCTTTGGCCTCCCAAGCTTCTAAAGAATCTCCCTCTCTCTCTTTCCACCTCCAAATGTTCTTTTCACACCACTTCCTCCCTGCTCCCTCAAAAAAGCCAATATTCATGATCACATCCCTGGGAGGTTAAAAGAAAAGCTTTTAAATCATTGCCTCAAATTTGGTTTGTCCATCTTCCAATAGGATTTACTACGGTTACTTTCCAATTATTACATTACTACTAAATGCCTATGCTCCCCAAGCATTCCTAAAAACAATGCAGTATTATGACTTTGATATATTTAAAATTTCAGTCAGAAAATTTAAAGATGGGGAATCGCACAATAACCATGAAATGTTTTATATTACTATTCAGATAGTATTTACTTGTGTGCGCACGCACCAGAGTGGTGAGGAAGGCACTGGCTGGCCCTTGCTCTCACTGCAGAGAGTCTCTATTCAGATCCCTGTAATTTGGAGGTTTTGGGAGCACAATGCTCTGCTCCTCCTCTATACCTAATTCTTCCAAACAAACCAGTCTAATACATCAGGGGAACTTGCTGAGTTTCCCTGACTACTGGCACTCTCTAGTGTTTCTCCCCCCACCCCCATAAAAGTGGATGATTTGGCCTTATGTATTCAGGAACACAAGCATCCTTAGTGATTTCATGAAGTTTATTTACATATTAGAATACTTTAAATTAGGATTATAAAGCAAGCTAAACAGTCAGTTACACACAGACAGTGCAGAAAAATTCAAATTCACCGAAGTGTTGTTATGAAGACAATCATCCTCAAAATTGCCAAAATATCAGGAGCTTGGAAGTAATGGCAATATTACTTTACACTAAATCAATACCTTTTCTAGACGTTACTTCAAAATATGTTTTTGATTGGCTGACAGAATCTGGCATATTGCAAAGGAATACCACTCTTTCCATTAAAAAGGACTTAGGGGAATCTTTCTTTGCTTTTGGAAGGCAACTAAGACTCTAGTTAACCTAATTTATTCCTTTAGTCCAGGAGTCCCCAAACTTTTTACCTTGGGTCCCCATTACCGCTGTCTGCGCCCCCTCCCCTCCCCAAAGCCACCATTGGGACCTAGGAGCAAGGCCGGGAGCTGAGGCCAGGGCTGGTGCCAAAGCAGAGCGGGACTGTGTGATGCTCCCTCCCTGCCCCCTGTGGGGGCTGGCCCGGGCCCCACCGCATCCCCCACCCTCCTAGAGGGGCACGCCCCATAGTGTGGGGACTACTGCTCTAGTCTTTCTAATCTCCAGCTGATCTTCATAGTTTAGCATGTTTTAGTTGTTTATTATTTAGTTGTTTAGTGGTTTTAAAAGGTTTCCAAGAAAAATGGTTATTTAAGAAAATTTTCAGGTTGTTCACACAGATTACAG